>NC_041388.1:412230060-412239605 GCF_002162155.2 Triticum dicoccoides | reverse complement strand
CCCGCCATAGTTGCCGCCTCGCCGCAGAGCTCTGCTCACGCGCCCGTAGCCGCGCCCACCGGGGCCCTGTGCCCATCCCGCTTCTGTACTACGCCGCCTGCACTCCGGCGCGCACAGCCGCGCTCCCGCCCACGCGTGGCCGCCCTCTTGCGCCCTCACTTGCATGCTGCTCTTGCTCTATTGCCGCGCCGTTGTACACTGGAGCCGTCGCGTGTGCCCGCCTCGTCCCGTATTCTTTGTCGTAGCTCGTCAACCCCGTCGCTGCCGCCCGCCCGCTCCCGCCTTGGCCTTGCCACGCTCACCATGCCGCAGCCGCCCCACCTTCGCTAGCTCCGGCCGTCGTTGCCGCTGCGCTTCCCGCCAGCCTGCACGCATACTGCTACCGCGCGGTCGTCCTGCATTGCGCCGCTGCCCCGCCTCCTCCTCCAAGCGTCGCGCCGCCCTGCCCTTCAGCCCCGCCTGCCGCACCACGCGTGGCCGCCGGCCTGCGCACCTCCCCCCTGGGCGGCTGTTCACCGCCGGCCTCACCCCGGGCTGCCATGCCCGTCGCTGCCCGGGCTTGGCCTCCGCTCGGGCGCCCGCACGCCCCAACGCCCGCTAACCGTTTTGCCTGCTAAGGCCTTGTGGGCCGCTGACCAGAAGAGCCCCACGCCCTTGTCGCCCAAACAAGAAATTTTAAAATACAATAATAAACTAATTAGTTAATTAATTAATTAAATAGTTGATTAACTTAATTCACTTAGGATTAATTAGCATAATCACTGGATTAGTTGAAACTGATTTAGTTAACTAGACACAGTCAATGACACGGGGCCCCCTCACCCTGTTGACCAGTCAAACGTTGACTGGTCAACTAGGACCCCCTGGCCCACCTGTCAGCCACTGGGTGCACTTTTGTGTACCCTGTGCTGGTTGCACCTAGCATTTAGTCTTTAATTCCGAAATAATAATAAAACCAGATATTGTTTTAAACTTCGGAAAATCAGAGAAAATAATCCATAACTCGAATGAAATAGTTTTATACATGAAAGTTGCTCAGAACAAAGAGACGAACCGGAATATACAGTCCGTTCGTCCGCCACATGCCCCTAGCATAGCGAACATGAAACTTTTCCCCCTTTGTTTCATCTGTCCAAAAAATGCCTAACTTCGGGAAAACTTTCCCGGATGTTATCCCCCTTCGCCGGTATCGCGTAGTACTGCATTAGAACACCCCTAGCCCTGCGTGTTACCGCCATCATGCTTCTGTGTTGCATCTGTTTGCATTATATTTACTGTTTCTTCCCCCTCTTCTCTCCGGTAGACCCCGAGACCGTTGTTGATGCCGCTGTGATTGACTACATCGACAACGACCTTTCTTCCCTTTCAGCGGAGCTTCCAGGCAAGCCCCCCCTTTGATCATCCCGATATTTCCCATTCCATTCTCTCATGCTTGCATTAGATTTTGCTACTGTTATTGATTGCTCCTATTCTGATGCATAGCCTACTTTTGTAATCTGTTGTTGTACCTTACCTGCTTATCCTAAACTACTTAGTATAGGTTGGTTAGTGATCCATCAGTGACCCCCACCTTGTCCTTGTTGCCCCTACTTCATCATCGATGCCTCGATCAATGTGATCAATGACCAGAGCCCGACACCTCACTTCACATCATGCCCCTTTTGTTGCCGACTCTGCATAGTTACCATCGAGTGCCGAGGGTGAAACCTCATACATCACTCCTGATGAGATCTCTGTAGTGTAGCTATTCGGTCGTGGTCAATGAGGGTGATTTCCTCTTTCACCATTCCCAATACGCCTCTGTCGTGCAACACTTCAAGTGTGAACCTCAAGGGTGGATCCTCTTACGTTCACCTTGATGATCACATCGAGTGGAATCCTCCGGGTGGTGTTTCCTCGGGTTTTCCCCTTGATGTTTGGACACACGGTTACCTTGAGTTTACTTGAGACCTTTGTTGAAGTCGGGTCGGCCCTGAGGGGTACCCGCTAGTTGATGTGAAAGTCGAACGGGCCCGTGGAGGATCCGCGAGTTTTCTACGTGGCCCGACCGGGCAGTCTGGGCCCTTGTCGTAAGTCCATGAGACGGGGCAACGAGGTCACATTATCGTGAGTCTCTTCTCGTCTCCACGAGCCCCCAATGCACTAACAGGTTTGGGTATTTGTTCTGAGTTGGCCTCTGGTCTTTACACACTAACCACCACATGAGAATAGATATGGGCCTCGACGTCGCAGTATCAACCGAAGATTTGTCTGACGTCCAGTATAGCATTATGGGCCTGTCGCGCCAGTGCCATCCAGTATGAGGTGGTGCTCGTGCCGGCTCGTCGCACAACGACCCGGAGTGCAATGGGCGATGGGCCCAGACCCTAGAGTGCTTAGGATGTAGACCAGCGGGCACCTCTCTGCTGAGCCTAGGTAGGGCTACGACGTGTTGATCTTCCGAGGCCGGGCATTGACCCAGAAAAGTGTGTCCGGCCAGAGTGATCGAGCGTGTTGGGTAACGTGGTCCACCCCTGCAGGGAAGATATATATTCGAATACCGTGTCCACGGTAATGGACGTTCAGACTTGTATCCTGATCTTACACAACTAGAACTGGTAACTTCAGACATGTGATGGATATGTGGCTCCATGATTGCTTTCTCGTAGGGAGTCGAGGAAGGATCTCTGGGTGTTAATGTTACAACATGCTTGTTAAATATAAGCTGCTATTCTTTACTCTTCTACATGTTGCAAGATGCTTGGAGCTGCTTGAAGATGCTAGTCTTCAATAGACTAGGCATTCCCCTCTATTCTGGCATTATGCAGTCCAGTCCATAGATACAACCCTTCCATTTAATACCAATGCATACTTAGTATAGATCTGATGCTTGTGAGTACATTGGGTGAGTGCTCACGGTTGCTTTGCTCCCCTTTCCCCCTTCTTTCTTCCTTCTGGTTGTTCCAACCAGATGGTGGATCCCAGGAGCCAGAAGCCATCGCTGACGGATGCTGCTACGTGGAGGCCGCCGACGACCAGGAGTACTTAGGATGTCCCAGGAAGGAGGCCTTGCCTCTTTGATCATTGTTGCTTTGTGCTGGACTTCTTATGGCAGTCTTGTTTAACTTATGTCTGTACTCAAATATTGTTGCTTCCACTGACTCTTGTGTATCGAGCTTGTATTCGAGCCCTCGAGGCCTTGGTCATCCCCAAGTGCAGGGAATCATCGTAGCAATTTCCAAAGGTGGAAGTGATAAGTATGGAGTGTCGAACCCACAAGGAGCTAAAGGTAAGATCAATATTCTCTCAAGCCCTATCTGCCACTGATACGACTCTACGTACACCGAACGGTTGCTTCCAACTAGCAACGAGAAATAAAACTACGTTGTGGGTATGAAGTGGATAACTTTGTATGATATCGGAGAGCTAAAATATTAAAGTAGGTGATGTTATCATAAAGTTAGAATATATTACTAAATATTATAAATAGTGAGTGTGGAATAATGGTGGATCGGTGTGCGGAATTGTCCTAGGCAATCGTTAACAAGACCGGTAATCACTATTGCAGTTTCATGTGAGGGAGAGGCATAAGCTAACATACTTTCTCTACTTGGATCATATGCACTTATGATTGGAACTCTAGCAAGCATCCGCAACTACTAAAGATCATTAAGGTAAAACCCAACCATAGCACTAAAGCATCAAGTCCTCTTTATCCCATACGCAATAACCCCCTTACTCGGGTTTGTGTTTCAGTCACTCACGCAACCCACTATAAGCGAAAAATAAACGTATTGCAACACCCTACAGCGGGAATCCCTCACGCTTGCGCGACACGGAGGGCACCATAGGATAGCACCAAAGTAAAACATACAACTCATACCAATCTAGATCATCAATCAACCCAAATACAAAAGATATCTACTCAAAACATCATAGGATGGAAACACATCACTGGATCATAATATGTGGCATAAAGCACCATGTTGAAGTAGGGATTACAGCGGGGTGCGGGAGAGTGGACCGCGTAAAATAGGAGGATGGTGATGATGATGGTGATGTTGATGAAGACGATCACCGCGGCGATGGTTCCCCTCTCGGTGGCATTCCGGTGCCACCAAGAGAGAGGAGGAGAGGTTCTACCCCTTGTGCTTCCTCCTCCATGGCTTCCCCCTCCGGTCCTTGGCCTTCATGGTGATGATGGCCCCTCTGTGATCCTCCTCCATGACCTCCGGTGATTATGGCCCCCTCCGACAGGGTGCCGGAGAGGGCCTAGATTGGTGTTTGGTGGCTACGGAGGCTTCTGGTGACGGAACTCCCGACCTAGGTTTCTTTCTGGAAGTTTTGGGTTATATAAGAGGTGTTGGAGTCGGGAACCAGGCAGGGGGTCTCCGGGCTGTCCACCAGGCAGGGGGCGCACCCCCCTGGGCGCGCCCCCACCCTTGTGGGTAGCCCGAGACTCTTCTGGCCTGGTTCTTTTACTTCCTGGCCTTCTTCTAGTCCAAAAATAAGCTCCATCAAGTTTCAGGTCAATTGGACTCCGTTTGGTTTTCCTTTTCTGCGATACTCTAAAACAAGGAAAAAACAGAAACTGGCATTGGGCTCTAGGTTAATAGGTTAGTCCCAAAAACCATATAAAATAGCATGTAAATGCATATAAAACATCCAAGGCTGATCATATAATAGCATGCATACTTCATAAATTATAGATACGTTGGAGACGTATCAGCATCCCCAAGCTTAATTCCTGCTCGTCCTCGAGTAGGTGAAAAAAGAAATAATTTATGAAGTGTGAATGCTAGCAAGTGCATAAGTTTCATCAATGATAGTTCCAATCACTTTTTCTAGCATCATTATATATCATAACAGTTGCTCATTTTCATAAAACTTTTCATGATCAAGTAACAAGCTATTCACATGTTAAAGTATAGATCATAAACTCTCTTGAAACTAACAAACTATATTCTCATTCATCAAACAATTGCAATTTAGGAAGAGTCTATGTCAGAGCTTTGATTTAGCAAACTCCACATACTCAACTATCATTTAGTCTTTCACAATTGCTGACACTCACGTGATATTTATGGGTTCGAAGTTTTAATCGGACACAGAGAAAGATAGGGGCTTATAGTTTTGCCTCCCAATGTTTTACCTCAAGGGTAATGTCAACAATAATAGTTCATCATGACTTACATCCAATTGGATATATATATATTAGGATCTTTCCAACATATTGTGCTTGCCAAAGGATAAAATGTAAAAAGGAAGGGTCAAGATCACCATGACTCTTGCATAATAGTAGAAGATAAAAGTAAAAGATAGGCCCTTCACAGAGGGAAGCATAGGTTGTCATGCGATTTTATGGTTGGATGCACAAAATCTTAATGCAAAAGAACGTCACTTTATATTGCCACTTGTGATATGGACCTTTATTATGCAGTCCGTCGCTTTTATTTCTTCCACATCACACGATCGTATAAAGCTTATTTTCTCCACATTAATAGATCATACATATTTAGAAGGCAATTTTTATTGCATGCACCAATGACAACTTACTTGAAGGATCTTACTCAATCCATAGGTAGGTATGGTGGACTCTCATGGCAAAACTGGTTTAAGGAATGTTTGGAAGCACAAGTAGTATCTCTACTTGGTGCAAAGAATTTGGCTAGCATGAGGGGGAAAAGCAAGCTCAACATGTTGGATGATCCAAGAAATATACTTTATTTCAGATATAAGAAAACATAACCCATTACGCTGTCTTGCTTGTCCGACATTAACCTTTTAGCATGTCATATTTTAATGAGTGCTCACAATTGCAAAAGATGTCCAAGATAGTATATTTATATGTGAAATCTCTCTTCCTTCAATATTCTTTCATGAATTGTCCAAATGACCAATTCTACGTTTGCTAACTTTCAAAAGGTTTACTACCTATACTTATTCTATGTGAATTCATTACTCCACATGGTGTAAGCATATGAAGCATATATAAATTCAGATTTATGATATTTCAATGATTCAACCATTTACTCATAGGATATACGTGAAGCACATGAGTAAATGACAAACTACTCCAAAAGATAATAGTGAAGGACACTGAGTAGTCAAATGATTAACTAGCCATGGGAGGATTCTTTTTCATTTAATATTTCAGATCCAATGATTTTATTCAAACAGCAAGTAAAATTGAAAATACGCTCCAAGAAAAACACATATCATGTGACGAATAAAAATATAGCTCTGAGTAAGGTATACCGATAGTTTTGAAGACGAAAGAGGGGATGCCTTCCGGGGCATCCCCAAGCTTAGGCGCTTGAGTCTTCCTTGAATATTACCTTGGGGTGCCTCGGGCATCCCCAAGCTTAGGGTCTTTCCACTCCTTATTCTCCTCATATCGATATCTCACCCAAAGCTTGAAAACTTCAATCACATAAAACTTAATGGAACTTCTTGAGATAGGTTAGTATGATAAAGAGTAAACCATTCACTTTGGTACTATAAAAGACAAGGTTCATAATTGTCCTCACACAATGCCTACTGTACCATATCATTTCTACAATTTATATTGAGAAATACAAGTCATAGAAACTATAAAACAAGCAAACTATGCAATGCAAACAGAATCTGTCAGAAACAGAACAATCTGTAATGATCTGAACACTAACCATACTTCTGCTACTCAAAAAAATATGAAATAAATTGGTGGACGTGAGGAATTTGTCTATTATTCTTCTGCAAAAAGAATCAGCAACAAAGCACTTTTCTGTAAAAAAATGGCAGCTAATCTCGTGAGCGCAAAGTTTATGTTTTTTACAGCAAGATCACATTAACTTTCACCCAAGTCTTCCCAAAGGTCTTACTTGGCACTTTATTGAAACAAAAGCTATAAAACATGGTTACTAAAGTATCTTAACCATGAGAATACACAAAAACAGTAAAGGAAAATATTGGGTTGTCTCCCAACAAGCGCTTTTATTTAATGCCTTTTAGCTAGGCATGATGATTTCAATGATGCTCACATAAAAGATAAGAATTGAAACATAAGGAGAGCATCATGAAGAATATGACTAGCACATTTAAACCTAACCCACTTCCTATGCCTAGGGATTTTGCGAGCACAGAATTTATGGGAACAACAATCAACTAGCATAGGAAGGCAAAACAAGTATTACTTCAAAACTTTAAGCACATAGAGAGGAAACTTGATATTATTGCAAGTCCTACAAGCATGTATTCCTCCCTCATAATAATTTTCAGTAGCATCATGGATATCAACTTTGTTCTCATACTCAACTGGAACCTCTTCCGAAATAGTGGAATCATTACTAGCTAAAGTTGACACTCTTCCAAACCACTTTAAATGATAGTATTATTCATACTCCAAAAGATATAAGTGAAGTTCATGGAGCATTCTACAATTAACATAGACTAACCAATATCCAAGCTCAAAATATATAAGTGAAGCACACGAAGCATTCTATAAAACCATACCCAAAAGATTTAAGTGAAACACAAAGAGTAATTCTATAAGATCGTACTTAAAAGATATAAGTGAAGCTCATGAAGTATTCTATAAATTGATGAAGGGACATCTCATACTAGCATGGTTCCTAAAGAAAAAGAAAAACACAAAGGACACAAATCATGTGAACAAAACAAAAACCGAGGTATACCGATATTGTTGAAGAAGATGGGATGCCAACCGGGGCATCCCCAAGCTTAGATGCTTGAGTATCCTGTGAAATATTTACTTGGGGTGCCTTGGGCATCCCCAAGCTTGAAATATTGCCTCTCTTTATTCTTCTTACATCGGTAACTCCTCGTTCTTCGAACACTTCATCCATAAAAACTTAACAAAAACTTTGTGAGATCCGTTACTGTAACAAAGCAAATCACTACGATAAGTACTGTTGCAAACCAATTCATAGTTTGTTCTTGCATTGTAGCTACTGTAATATAACTTTTCCATGTCTTAATCCACTGATATAAATCAATAGTTTCAACAAACCAAGCAATCAATGCATCAAAAACAGAATCTGTCTTAAACAGGACAGTCTGTAGTAATCTGGAAGTTTGGTAAACTTCTGTAACTCCTAAAATTATAAAATAAATTTGACAATTTGATTTTTTTTACAGAAGGAATTTTCAAAAAGTTTCAGATCCATTTGACTTTCCAGTAAGAAATGTAAAATCACGCGCTACAGCCAAAGTTTCTATTTTTGTTCTGCACATAGTAAACAAGCAATCTAATCATCCTAAAACCAAAGCTTGGCATATTATTTTTATATTACAACGAATATATACAAGGGGACGATTATTTACAGAGAAGCTTCCATGAAAAATTCTACATTGTTTCCATGAGCATGAACAAAAGTGCTCAAGGTCGACCCTCACTTCTTCAATGCATAATTTCCAATCACTTCTCTTTTTTGAAAAACTTTTTAGGCATGAGAGGCAAGTAAATTCTTCTTGTATTTTCAATCTTTTAAAAAAATGTATGTTTCACCCACAACTAAACAGAAACAAAAAGGAAAAACAAAATCTACTTAGTGAAGAAAGCAAACAAGCACACACGAGAATATCAACCCCACGCTATTGCTCCCCGACAACGGTAACAGAAAAGAGCATGATAATCCCCAAGTGCAGGGAATCATCATAGAAATTTCCAAAGGTGGAAGTGATAAGTATGAAGTGTCGAACCAACAAAGAGCTAAAGGTAAGATCAATATTCTCTCAAGCCATATCTGCCACTGATACGACTCTACGTACACAGAAAGTTTGCTTCCAACTAGCAACGAGAAATAAAACTACGTTGTGGGTATGAAGTGGATAACTTTGTATGATATCGGAGATCTAAAATATAAAAGTAGGTGCTGTTATCATAAAGTTAGAATATATTACTAAATATTATAAATAGCGAGTGTGGAAGAATGATGGATCGGTGTGCGGAATTGTCCTAGGCAATCGTTAACAAGACCGGTAATCACTATTGCAGTTTCATGTGAGGGAGAGGCATAAGCTAACATACTTTCTCTACTTGGATCATATGCACTTATGATTGGAACTCTAGCAAGCATCCGCAACTACTAAAGATCATTAAGGTAAAATCCAACCATAGCACTAAAGCATCAAGTCCTCTTTATCCCATACGTAATAACCCCCTTACTCGGGTTTGTGCTTCAGTCACTCACGCAACCCACTATAAGCGAATCATAAATGTATTGCAACACCCTACAGCAGGAATCCCTCATGCTTGCGCGACACGGAGGGCACCATAGGACAACACCAAAGTAAAACATACAACTCATACCAATCTAGATCATCAATCAACCCAAAGACAAAAGATATCTACTCAAAACATCATAGGATGGCAGCACATCATTAGATCATAATATGTGGCATAAAGCACCATGTTCAAGTAGGAATTACACCGGGGTGCGGGAGAGTGCACCACGTAAAAGAGATGAGGATGGTGATGATGATGGGGATGTTGATGAAGACGATCACCGCGGCGATGATTCCCCTCTCGATGGCACTCCGGTGCCTCCAAGAGAGAGGAGGAG
>NC_041388.1:412126573-412229620 GCF_002162155.2 Triticum dicoccoides | reverse complement strand
TGGTCCTTGGCCTTCATGGTGATGATGGCCCCTCCGGGATCGAACTCCATGCCCTCCGGTGATGATGGCCCCTCCGGTAGGGTGCCGAGGAGGGCCTATATTGGTTATCGGTGGCTACGGAGGCTTCTGGTGGCGGAACTCCCGATCTAGGTTTCTTTGTGGAAGTTTTGGGTTATATAAGAGGTGTTGGAGTCGGGAACAAGGCAGGGGGTCTCCGGGCTGTCCACGAGGCAGGGGGGCGCGCCCAGGGGGGTGGGCGCGCCCCCCACCCTCATGGGAAGCCCGAGACTCTTCTGGCCCAGTTCTTTTACTTCCTGGCCTTCTTCTGGTCCAAAAAATAAGCTCAGTCAAGTTTCAGGTCAATTGAACTCCGTTTGGTTTTACTTTTCTGTGATACTCTAAAACAAGGAAAAAACAGAAACTAGCACTGGGCTCTAGGTTAATAGGTTAGTCCCAAAAACCATATAAAATAGCATATAAATGCATATAAAACATCCAAGGTTGATCATATAATAGCATGAATACTTCATAAATTATAGATACGTTGGAGACGTATCAAGTCCCTGGCTTGTAATATGAAGCTTGTATTATTTTATTTGTGTCTAGAGTTGTGTTGTGATATCTTCCTGTGAGTCCCTGATCTTGTTCGTACACATTTGCGTGTATTATTAGTGTACAATTGAATCGGGGGCGTCACAGTTTTGGTATGATTTGGATGGAACTAACCCAGACTAACGTTGTTTCAGCAGGACTACGGTGTTGTTGTTTTTGTGCAGAAATAAAAGTCCTTCAAATGCAACGAAACTCTTTAATGATTTTTTTGAAATAAAAGAGGCACTAGAAGCTTCTTGGGAGGGCCACAAGAGCCACGAGGTGGGCACAACCCACCAATGAAGGAAATATGCCCTAAAGGCAATACTAAAGTTGTTATTTATATTTCCTTATATCATGATAAATGTTTATTATTCATGCTAGAATTGTGTTAACCGGAAACTTAGTACATGTGTGAATGCATAGACAAACAGAGTGTCCCTAGTATGCCTCTACTTGACTGGCTCGTTAATCAAAGATGGTTAAGTTTGTCGGGGGGATGGACCCCGGGCAGGCAACGAAACCCGGATCCTCTTCAAAAACAAAGGGCCTGGCACCGCCCCTCAATACCGACTCGCGCTTGGACGGGTCGCTCGACCCGGCCAAGCCCCGCAAGCCGGCCAAACTGGCCGACCCGGCAAGACATGTCGACTCGGCCCCAACAACTAGCGCAAGACAGCCAAACCCAGCACGGCCAAAGCCTACTCAACAAGCCAGCACCATCCGTGGCGTGCTACGCAATCCAGCCACGGGTCAACTCCCGTCCCATCCAGGCCAATGATGGGGACGAGACTTCAATCAACGATGACCGAGGCAACAGTGCCCCGCCCATGCCTCTTGTCAGCGGGAACGTGGCAACAGTGCCCCTTGTCTACCCGCTGACCAGGGCCGGTGTGGCTACAGTGCCCCCGCCTTCACCGCTGACGACAGCAAGCGGCAATCTAACGGAGAGCACTGTACACAACTCGACTCGACCATGACCTGACGATCGACAAGATGGCGCACAGTCCCCCTAGGCATGCGGGGCCCGCACCGAGGGGAACCCGGCGAACCACAAGACGTTAGCGGGACCCAGCCCAGGTCCCCAGACATCGACAAAACAGACCCACCGACTTGTAACATTACCATTGTACCCCTGGGGGGTTGGACTATAAAACACCCCGGGAGCCCGTTATCATGGAAAGAGACGATCTCTCCAAGAAAACACATACAAGAGAAATAGCAAGTAAGCATAGGACTAGCCACAAAACAACAACACCGGGGAGAAGGAGTAGCCCAAGCCTTGGCCAGCTTCCTTCCTCCTCCATACAGCTCCAGGAGCAACATTGTACTATCGATCATCCAACTACACTCGGCAGGACTAGGGGTATTATCTCTTCGGAGAGCCCCGAACCTGGGTATGTCCGGCGTCCCGTGCCCGCTCATGCCAACCCCGCCTCTGGAGTCCACCAGCGCCCTTGAGCCTCCTCCTCTCTTTAGCCATCCCTTGGCATCTGCTGTGCGCCCACCATGACAGTTGGCGCCCACCGTGGGGCAGCTCCAGGAGCTGGCCGGGAGCATGCTTCAGACGGGGCCCTTCTCCTACACCGACGAGTCCGTCGCACTGGCGGACGACGTCGTCGGCGCGCTTGCCGCCTCCTTCGCCGCGCTGCGCGTCTCCGACGCGTTCGTGGCTGACGAGTACCCCAGCGAGGTGCTCAGCTACTCTGATTCTCCCCTCTCCCTTGGCGGCGGCGTTTCCGCCGGGGCAGTGGACGTCCACGTGGAGGTATTTGTCATCGGTGACGGTGCCTCCTCCTCGTCAAGCAAGACGAGGAAGGCTGCCGAAGACAGGGCCATAGCGGAACGGATGGAGCCGTTCAACCTGTTGCGCGCCGCGATGCAGAGCGTCCGCATCCCCATCGGCACCGACGTCGATGCCACCAACATCGTTGAGGCCTGAACCCAGCTCGAGGAAAGGTGCAGCAGATGTTGGACCTGTCCGAGACGCTCGCCGCCACTCAGCGTCGCCTGAACGCCGCTCAGCTGGAGCACGATGCCGCCTACGAATTCACGCCCGCCACGGCCGAGCCAAGCTGGATCACCGATGTGCGTGCCCGGGGAGCTGCGATCGTCCAGGCCCTCGACGTCGTCCCAACCATCTGCGAAACCCCAGCGAAGAACATGCACGCTGCCCAGGCAGCCGCAGTCGACCTGGACCAGCTCGCGAGTGAGGAGCTGAAAGAGCGCATCGGGCGGATGCGCGAACTCCTCCACACCACCAACACCCAGCAGGACTGCCTCAACCAGCTCGCCACGCCGGCGGGATCCGGCTCCGCCTGCCTTGGCGGGCCCGACGAACTTCTGCACACCGCTTCCTCGCCACCCGGCGAGGCGCACTCCGGCCGAGCCCGGACTCGGCGCGACCCGACCGCTACAGCTGCCGACGGATTGGGCGACAAGCCCATCCTAGAGATCCAGCGCGGACCTGGCCAGCATCGCCGGTGTCCGGCTCCAACCGACCCGGCCCCCGTTGGCCTGGCCGCAAGTCGACTTGGCCCGCGCGCTATCGATGACGCCGATGCTCGCCACCGCCTCGATCAGCTCGCTCGCTCCCTGGAGGTGGAGGAGAGTGGCGCTATCAGGCCGGCGTGCTTCAGCCCGCGCATCCGGGAGGAGCCCTTCCCCAAAGGATTCATGCTCCCCCGCGACACCCCCATGTACAATGGGACGGTGAAGCCAGAAGACTGGCTCACTGACTACACCACGGCCATTGGCATCACCGGTGCCAATCGTCGTCTCGCCGTGCGCTACACACTGCTCATGCTCCAAGGGTTGGCCCGCAGGTGGTTGAACAGCCTGCCGATGGGCGGCATCAACACGTGGGTGTACCTCGAGGAAGCCTTCGTCCACAACTTCACGGGAACCTACAAGCGACCCGACCACCCTAGACAGCTCGCCATGTGCATGCAAGGGCCTACGGAGACCGGTCACGAGTACCTCGCACGCTGGACCGAGCTCCAGAACAGCTACGAGGGCGTCTATGAAGTCAAGGCGATCCAGTACTTGGTCAGCGGGTGACGAGACGGCACCCTCCTCAAGCACAAGCTCGTACGCTCCGAGCCGGCCACCATGGCCGCGCTCATGGTGACGGCAGACAAGTACGCCAACGCCGACTTCGCCATGAAGATCCAGGTGGCGCTGGATGAAGCCGGCAAGGCAAAGCCGGTTCCCCCTCCAAAGCCGGCCGGCGAAAGCAGCTGGCAGCAGCATCACCAGAACAACAAGCACAAGGCCGACTAGCCGACGCCGTGTCACGACAACCGACTCGTCACGGCAGCCGAACCTGCGGCGGACCCGGCGGCGAAGCGCCGGCAAACCGGCATGGCAACCCGCCATGAGCTGCGAGGAGATGCTCGACGCCCCCTACAAGCACCACAGCGGCGCAAAACCCTCCACGCACACGCTTCAGCAGTGCGCCATCACTAAGCGCATCATGAGGGGCGACATCCCGCCCCCTCCAGCTTGGGCTCCGGGCGCGGGACAACCGCCTCCGCCCCCACCGCCACCTCCAGCTGGTGGCGCCATGCGCCACGATGCCTACCCGGACCAGAACGTGGCCTACGTCATCTTCACCAGCCTCGACAACGACAAGCGCAGCGAGCGCCTCCTTCGACAGGAGGTGAACACCGTCGTTCCGGCCAAGTTGGAGTTCATGCATTGGTCGGATCGCCCGATCACCTGGACCCAGGAGGATCGCCCGGCAGTCATGCCGAGTCTGGGTGGTTACGCCCTCGTCCTCAACCCCACCATCATCGCGCGGCGCACATGCAAGTTCTCCCGAGTCCTCATCGATGGCGGCAGCGGCATCAACATCCTCTACCACGACTAGGGATGGCAATTTTATCCACGGATCTGGATATCCATGGATACCCGACCCGGTTGGGCAAGGGTATGGAGCACATTTTCGCCCATGGGTCCATGGATATGGATACCCACGAACAACCAGGTTGGGCATGGTTATAGTTTGTGCTCCATGGATATCCAATGGATACCCATATGACATGTGGGACCATATGCCAGTGATAGTAGAAAGAGCGAATCAATGGGAAGTGGCAGGAAATATGCAACTTGTTCCATGAGCTATATGCTGGAGAATCTGTTGGGGAACGTAGCAGAAATTCAAAATTTTCTACGCATCACCAGGATCAATCTATGGAGTAATCTAGCAACAAGGGGATGGAGAGTACATCTACATACCCTTGTAGATCGCTAAGCGGAAGCGTTCAAGTGAACGGGGTTGATGGAGTCGTACTCGTCGAGATCCAAATCACCGAAGATCCTAGTGCCGAACGGACGGCACCTCCGTGTTCAACACACGTACAGCCCGGTGACGTCTCCTACGCCTTGATCCAGCAAGGGGAGAAGGAGAGGTTGGAAAAGACTCCATCCAGCAGCAGCACGACGGCGTGGTGGTGGTGGAGGAGCATGGTACTCTAGCAGGGCTTCGCCAAGCACCGCAAGAGACGAGGAGGGAGAGGGGTACGGCTGCACCAAGAAGGAGATTGAATCTCGTGTGTGTTGCAGCCCCCAATACCTCAAGTATATATAGGGGAAGGGGAGGGGCTGCGCCCCCACCTAGGGTTCCCTCCCTAGGGGTGGCGGCAGCCCCCAGACCCCATCTGGGTGGCGGCCACAAGGGGGAGAGGGGGAGGCGCACCTGGGGTGGGCCTTAGGGCCCATCTGCCCTAGGGTTTGCCCCCCTCCCCTCTTGGAGGCGCCTTGGGCCTTGGTGGGAGGCACCCCAGCCCACCTAGGGGCTGGTCCCTTCCCACTATTGGCCCATGTAGGCCTCCGGGGCTGGTGGCCCCACCTGGTGGACCCCCGGACCCCTCCGATGGTCCCGGTACACTACCGGTGATGCCCGGAACACTTCCGGTGGCCAAAACCATACTTCCTATATATTAATCTTTACCCCTGCACCATTCTGGAACTCCTCGTGACGTCCGGGATCTCATAAGGGACTCCGAACAACATTCGGTAACCGCGTACATACTTTCCCTATAACCCTAGTGTCATCAAACCTTAAGTGTGTAGACCCTACGGGTTCGGGAGACATGCAGACATGACCGAGATGACTCTCCGGTCAATAAGCAACAACGGGATCTAGATACCCATGTTGGCTCCCACATGTTCCACGATGATCTCATCGGATGAACCACGATGTCAAGGACTTAATCAATCCCGTATACAATTCCCTTTGTCTAGCGGTACGATACTTGCCCGAGATTCGATCGTCGGTATCCCGATACCTTTGTTCAATCTCGTTACTGACAAGTCTCTTTACTCGTTCCGTAACACATCATCCCGTGATCAACTCCTTGATCACATTGTGCACATTATGATGATGTCCTATCGAGTGGGCCCAAAGATACCTCTCCGTTTACACGGAGTGACAAATCCCAGTCTCGATTCGTGCCAACCCAACAGACACTTTCGGAGATACCTGTAGTGTACCTTTATAGCCACCCAGTTACGTTGTGACGTTTGGCACACCCAAAGCACTCCTACGGTATCCGGGAGTTGCACAATCTCATGGTCTAAGGAAATGATACTTGACATTAGAAAAGCTTTAGCATACGAACTACATGATCTTGTGCTAGGCTTAGGATTGGGTCTTGTCCATCACATGATTCTCCTAATGATGTGATCCCGTTATCAACAACATCCAATGTCCATGGTCAGGAAACCGTAACCATCTATTGATCAACGAGCTACTCAACTAGAGGGTTACTAGGGACATGGTGTTGTCTATGTATCCACACATGTATCTGAGTTTCCTATCAATACAATTCTAGCATGGATAATAAACCATTATCATGAACAAGGAAATATAATAATAACCAATTTATTATTGCCTCTAGGGAATATTTCCAACAGTCTCCCACTTGCACTAGAGTCAATAATCCAGTTCACATCGATATGTGATTAACACTCAAGGTCACATCCCCATGTGACTAACACCCAAGAGTTCTGGGTTTGATCATGTTATGCTTGTGAGAGAGGTTTCAGTCAACGGGTCTGCAACATTCAGATCCGTATGTACTTCGCAAATTTCTATGTCATCTTGTAGATGCAACTACTATGCTACATTTGGAGCCATTTCAAAAAACTGTTCTACTTGGAGCTATTCTAAATTGTTGCTCGATTATACATATCCGGTATCTCTACTCAGAGCTATCCGGATAGGTGTTAAGCTTGCATCCACGCAACTCTTTACGTCGAACTCTTTATCACCTCCATAACCGAGAAACATATCCTTATTCCTCTAAGGATAATTTAGACCACTATCTGGTGATCTACTCCTAGATTACCTTTGTACCCTCTTGCCAGATATGTGGCAAGGCACACATCAGGTGCAGTACTCAGCATGGCATACCGTATAGAGCCTATGACAAAAGCATAGGGGACGACCTTCATCCTTCCTCTTTCTTCTGCCGTGGTCGAGCTTTAAGTCTTAACTTCATACCTTACAACTCAGGCAAGAACTCCTTCTTTGACTGATCCATCTTGAACACCTTCAAGATCATGTCAAGGTATGTGCTCATTTGAAAGTACCATTAAGCATTTTGATCTATCCTTATAGATCTTGATGCTCAATGTTCAAGTAGCTCAATCCAGGCTTTCCATTGAAAAACACTTTCCAAATAACCCTATATGCTTTCCAGAAATTCAACGTCATTTCTGATCAACAACATATACTCATCAGAAATTCTATAGTGCTCCCACTCACTTCTTTGGAAATACAAGTTTCTCATAAACTTTGTATACACCCAAAACTTTGATCATCATCAAAGCATACATTCCAACTCCGAGATGCTTACTCCAGTCCTTAGAAGGATTGCTGGAGCTTTGCATACTTGTTAGCATCTTTCAGGATTGACAAAACCTTCCGGTTGTATCACATACAACCTTTCCTCAAGAAAATCATCGAGGAAACAATGTTTTGACATCCTATCTGCAAGATTTCATGAATAATGCATTACCGCTAATACAATTCCAACAGACTCTTAGCATCGCTACGAGTGAGAAAGTCTCATCGTAGTCAACTCCTTAAACTGGTCGGAAAACATCTTAATGACAAGTCGAGCTTTCTTAATGGTGATACTTACCATCATTGTCCGTCTTCATTTTAAAATCCATATGTACCTAACAGCCTTATGACCATGAAGTAGTTCTTCCAAAGTCTACACTTTGTTTTCATATATGGATCCTCTCTCGGATTATATGGCCTCGAGCCATTTTGGAATCCAGGCCCACCATCGCTTCTCCATAGCTCGTAGGTTCATTGTTGTCTAGCAATATGACTTCCGAGACAGGATTACGTACCACTCTGAAGTAGTACGCATCCTTGTCATCCCACGAGGTTTGGTAGTGACTTGATCTGAAGTTTCATGATCACTATCATAAGCTTCTACTTCAATTAGTGTAGGTGCCGCAGGAACAACTCCCTGTGCCCTGCCACACACTAGTTGAAGTGACGGTTCAATAACCTCATCAAGTCTCCACCATCCTCCCACTCAGTTCTTTCGAGAGAAACTTTTCCTCGAGAAAGGATCCGATTCTAGAAACAATCCCTTATTGCTTTCAGATCTGAGACAGGAGGTATACCCAACTGTTTTTGGGTGTCCTATGAAGATGCATTTATCTGCTTTGGGTTCGAGCTTATCAGCTTGAAACTTTTTTCACATAAGCGTTGCAGCCCCAAACTTTTAAGAAATGACAGCTTAGGTTTCTCTAAACCATAGTTCATACGGTGTCATCTCATCGGAATTACGTGGTGCCCTTTTTAAAGTGAATGTGGTTGTCTCTAATGCCTAACCCATAAACTATTGTGGTAATTCGATAAGAGACATCATGGTATGCATCATATCCAATAGGGTGTAGTTATGATGTTCGGACACACCATCACACTATGGTGTTCCAGGCTGTATTAGTTGTGAAACAATTTCCACAATGTCTTAATTCTGTGCCAAACTCGTAATTCAGATATTCATCTCTATGATCATATCATAGACATTTTATCCTCTTGTCACGATGATCTTTCACCTTCACCCTGAAATTACTTGAACCTTTCAATAATTCAGACTCGTGATTCATCAAGTAAATATACTCAACATCTACTCAAATCATCTGTGAAGTAAGAACATAACGATATCCACTACACGCCTCATCACTCATTGGACTGCACACATCAAAATGTATTACTTCCAACAAGTTGCTTTCTAGTTCCATTTTACTGAAAATGAGGCTTTTAGTCATCTTGTCCATGTGGTATGATTTGCATGTCTCAAGTGATTCAAAATCAAGTGAGTCCAAACGGTCCATTTGCATGGAGTTTCTTCATGCATATACACTAATAGACATGGTTCGCATGTCTCAAACTTGTCAAAACGAGTGAGCCCAAAGATCCATCAACATGGAGCTTCTTCATGCGTTTTATACTGATATGACTTACGCGGCAGTGCCACAAGTAGGTGGTACTATCATTACTATCTTATATCTTTTGGCATGAACATGTGTATCACTACGATCAAGATTCAATAAACCATTCGTTTTAGGTGCAAGACCATTGAAGGTATTATTCAAATAAACAGAGTAACCATTATTCTCCTTAAATGAATAACTGTATTGCGATAGACATAATCCAATCATGTCTATTCTCAACGCAAACACCAATCTCGATGGTAGAGGGAGCGTGCGATGCTTGATCACATCAAGCTTGGGAAAAACTTCCAACACATATCGCCAGCTCACATTTAGCTAGTCTCCGTTTACTCCGTAGCCTTTTATTTCGAGTTTACTAACACTTAGCAACCGAACCGGTATCTAATACCATGGTGCTACTAGGAGTACTAGTAAAGTACACATTAACACAATGTATATCCAATATACTTCTATCGACCTTGCTAGCCTTCTTATCTACCAAGTATCTAGGGTAATTCTGCTCAAGTGGTTGTTCCCCATATTACAGAAGCACTTACTCTCGGGTTTGGGTTCAACCTTGGGTTTCTTCACTAGAGCAGCAGCTGATTTGTCGTTTCATGAAGTATCCCTTCCTGCCCTTGCCCTTCTTGAAACTGGTGGTTTCACCAACCATCAACAATTGATGCTCCTTCTTGATTTCTACTTTTGTGGTGTTAAACATCGCGAATATCTCAAGGATCATCATATATGTCCCCAATATATTATAGTTCATCACAAAGCTCTAGCAGCTTGGTGGTAATTACTTCTAAGAAACATCACTATCTCATCTGGAAGATCAACTCCCACTTGATTCAAATGATTGTTGTACTCAGACAATCTGAACACAAGCTCAACAATTGAGCTTTTCTCCCTTAGTTTGTAGGCTAAGAAAATCGTCGGAGGTCTTATACCTCTTGACGTGGGCACGAGCCTGAAATCCCAATTTCAGCCCTCGAAACATCTCATATGTTTCGCGACGTTTCAAAACCGTCTTCGGTGCCTCAACTCTAAACCGTTTAACTGAACTATCACGTAGTTATCAAAATGTGTATGTTGGATGTTCGCAACATCCACAGACGACGTTCGAGGTTCAGCACACTGAGCGGTGCATTAAGGACATAAGCCTTCTAAGAAGCAATAAGGACAATCCTCAGTTTACGGACCTAGTCTGCATAATTGCTACTATCAACTTTCAACTAAATTTTCTCTAGGAACATATCTAAACAGTAGAACTGAAGCGCGAGCTACGACAAAATTTGCGAAGACCTTTTGACTATGTTCAGGATAATTAAGTTCATCTTATGAACTCCCACTCAGATAGACATCCCTCTAGTCATCTAAGTGATTACATGATCCGAGTCAACTAGGCCGTGTCCGATCATCACGTGAGACGGACTAGTCAACATCGGTGAACATCTTCATGTTGATCGTATCTTCTATACGACTCATGCTCGACCTTTCGGTCTTCCGTGTTCTGAGGCCATGTCTGTACATGCTAGGCTCGTCAAGTCAACCTAAGTGTTTTTGCTGTGTAAATCTGGCTTACACCCATTGTGTTCGAACGTCAGAATCTATCACACCCGATCATCACGTGGTGCTTCGAAACAACGAACCTTCGCAACGGTGCACAGTTAGGGGGAACACTTTCTTGAAATTTTAGCGAGAGATCATCTTATTTAAGCTACCATCGTTCTAAGAAAATAAGATGTAAAACATGATAAACATCACATGCAATCAAATAGTGACATGATATGGCCAATATCATTTTGCTCGTTTTGATCTCCATCTCCGGGGCTCCATGATCATCGTTGTCACCGGCATGACACCATGATCTCCATCATCACGATCTCCATCATCGTGTCTTCTTGAAGTTGTCACGTCATCTATTACTTCTACTACTATGGCTAACGCTTTAGCAATAAATTAAAGTAATTACATGATGTTTATGTTGACACACAGGTCATAAATAAATAAAGACAACTCCTATGGCTCCTGCCGATTGTCATACTCATCGACATGCAAGTCATGATTCCTATTACAAGAACATGATCAATCTCGTACATCACATATCATTCATCACATTCTTCTTGGCCATATCACATCACATAGCATACCCTGCAAAAACAAGTTAGACGTCCTCTAATTGTTGTTTGCATGTTTTACGTGGCTGCTATGGGTTTCTAGCAAGAACATTTCTTACCTACGCAAAAACCACAACGTGATATGCCAATTGATATTTACCCTTCATAAGGACCCTTTTCATCGAATCCGATCCGACTAAAGTGGGAGAGACAGACACCCACTAGCCACCTTATGCAACTAGTGCATGTCAGTCGGTGGAACCAATCTCACGTAAGAGTACGTGTAAGGTCGGTCCGGGCCGCTTCATCCCACAATGCCGCCGAATCAAGATTGGACTAGTAACGGTAAGCATATTGAACAAAATCAACGCCCACAACTACTTTGTGTTCTACTCGTGCATAGAAACTACGCATAAACCTGGCTCTGATACCACTGTTGGGGAACATAGCAGAAATTCAAAATTTTCTACGCATCACCAAGATCAATCTATGGAGTAATCTAGCAACGAGGGGATGGAGAGTGCATCTACATACCCTTGTAGATCGCTAAGTGGAAGCGTTCAAGTGAACGGGGTTGATGGAGTCGTACTCGTCGTGATCCAAATCACCGAAGATCCTAGTGCCGAATGGATGGCACCTCCGTGTTAAACACACGTACAGCCCGGTGACGTCTCCTATGCCTTGATCCAGCAAGGGGAGAAGGAGAGGTTGGGGAAGACTCCATCCAGCAGCAGCACGACGGCGTGGTGGTGGTGGAGGAGCGTGGTACTCCAGCAGGGCTTCGCCAAGCACCGCAAGAGACGAGGAGGTAGAGGGGTAGGGCTGCACCAAGAAGGAGATTAAATCTCGTGTCTGTTGCAGCCCCCAATACCTCAAGTATATATAGGGGAAGGGGAGGGGCTGCGCCCCCACCTAGGGTTCCCTCCCTAGGGGGGGCGCAGCCCCTAGATCCCATCTGGGTGGCGGCCACAAGGGGGAGAGGGGGAGGCGCACCTGGGGTGGGCCTTAGGGCCCATCTCCCCTAGGGTTTGCCCCCCTCCCCTCTTGGAGGCGCCTTGGGCCTTGGTGGGAGGCGCCCCAGCCCACCTAGGGGCTGGTCCCTTCCCACTATTGGCCCATGTAGGCCTCCGGGGCTGGTGGCCCCACCTGGTGGACCCCGGGACCCCTCCGGTGGTCCCGGTACACTACCGGTGATGCCCGGAACACTTCCGGTGGCCAAAACCATACTTCCTATATATTAATCTTTACCTTCGTACCATTCTGGAACTCCTTGTGACGTCCGGGATCTCATCCGGGACTCCGAACAACATTCGGTAACCGCGTACATACTTTCCCTATAACCCTAGCGTCATCGAACCTTAAGTGTGTAGACCCTACGGGTTCGGGAGACATGCAGACATGACCGAGATGACTCTCCGGTCAATAAGCAACAGCGGGGTCTAGATACCCATGTTGGCTCCCACATGTTCCACGATGATCTCATTGGATGAACCACGATGTCAAGGACATAATCAATCCCGTATACAATTCCCTTTGTCTAGCGGTACGACACTTGCCCGAGATTCGATCGTCGATATCCCGATACCTTTGTTCAATCTCGTTACCGGCAAGTCTCTTTACTCGTTCCGTAACACATCATCCCATGATCAACTCCTTGATCACATTGTGCACATTATGATGATGTCCTACCGAGTGGGCCTAGAGATACCTCTCCGTTTACACGGAGTGACAAATCCCAGTCTCGATTCGTGCCAACCCAACAGACACTTTCGGAGATACCTGTAGTGTACCTTTATAGCCACCCAGTTACGTTGTGACGTTTGGCACACCCAAAGCACTCCTACGGTATCTGGGAGTTGCACAATCTAATGGTATAAGGAAATGATACTTGACATTAGAAAAGCTTTAGCATACGAACTACATGATCTTGTGCTAGGCTTAGGATTGGGTCTTGTCCATCACATGATTCTCCTAATGATGTGATCCTGTTATCAACGACATCCAATGTCCATGGTCAGGAAACCGTAACCATCTATTGATCAACGAGCTAGTCAACTAGAGGCTTACTAGGGACATGGTGTTGTCTATGTATCAACACATGTATCTGAGTTTCCTATCAATACAATTCTAGCATGGATAATAAACGATTATCATGAACAAGGAAATATAATAATAACCAATTTATTATTGCCTCTAGGGCATATTCCCAATAGAATCAACCTCTGGTATGTCACACTTATGGACTCATCGTATTACTTGTTGCCTACTTATGCATGTAGCTTATGTTGTCATTTGTGAGTGAATGATGATGAGTTAATTTGCTCTTTGGGAAGGCTTCATGCTGACTTTTCTATGCCCATGGAGCTCCATGGGTATGTGGGTATCCAGTGGGTTTGGACATGGGCACAAGTTTTGCCCATGGATAATTTGATGGATGGGCAGAGGGTAGGAAGATGGGTCATGGGTTGGATTTGGACCAGCTCCACCTGCCCCAAACCCGACCCATTGCCATCCCTAACCGCGACACGATGACCAAGCTCGGCCTCAAGGCCGAGGACCTGGAGCTGACCCAGACGATCTTCCATGGCATCGTGCCCGGCCTCTCCTGCTCCCCCATTGGCCGGGTCCGGCTAGATGTCTTGTTCGATGAGAGCGGCCACTTTCGGCGCGAACCGATCTGGTTCGAGGTGGTGGACTCGTCCAGCGCGTATCATGCGTTGCTGGGCCGGCCCGCACTCGCCAAGTTCATGGCGGTTCCCCACTATGCGTACCTAAATATGAAGATGTCGGGTCCCAAGGGCCTCATCACCATCACCGGCGATTACCGCAAGTCCCTGGAGTGCGCCCGAGACGGCGCCAAGTTGGCCGAGTCGCTGGTCATTGCCGAGGAGCGGCGCCAGCTAGACCGGATCGTCGCCCTAGTAGGCGAGGCCTCCGCCGTGTTGATCCCGACCCCGGACCCGGCCGACGAGGCCGCCTTCAAGCCCTCCAAGGAGATTAAGAAAGTGAAGCTCAACCCAGAAGACCCTAGCTGCAGCAAGTACGTTGTCATAGGCACCCGCCTCCACAGCAAATAGGAAGGCGAGCTTGTCGACTTCCTCCGTGAGAATCGGGATATCTTCGCATGGACCCCCAAGGACATACCGGGTATTCGGAGGAAGTACGTTGAGCACAAACTTCACGTCAGCAAGGACGCCAAGCCTGTCTGTCAACCCCTGCGACGATTTTCCGAAGAGAAAAGAAGAACCATTAGTGAAGAGGTCGCCAAGCTTTTGGCGGCCGGCTTCATAATGGAAGTGTTTCACCCCGAGTGGCTGGCCAATCCAGTCCTCGTCCTGAAGAAGAACAAGACCTGGCGCATGTGTATCGACTACACCAGCCTCAACAAGGCATGTCCCAAGGATCCGTTCGCCCTCCCACGGATCGACCAAGTCATCGACTCGACCGTTGGGTGTGAGCTCCTGTCCTTCCTGGATGCTTACTCCGGCTACCACAAGATCAAACTGGACCCGGCCGACGCCCTGAAGACGTCCTTCATCACGCTCTTTGGGGCGTACGTATTGCTACATCAAAATGTCGTTCAGTTGGAAGAACACCGGCGCCACCTTCCAGCGCTGCATGCAAAAATGCCTGCTGCCGCAACTCGGCCGCAATATCCACGTATACCTGGACGACATCGTGGTGAAGACCAAGTAGCACCTCACGCTCCTTGATGATTTGAAGGAAACATTCGCCAACCTCCGTGAATACAAGGTCAAGCTTAACCCGGAGAAATGCGTCTTCGGCGTCCCGGCCGGAAAGCTACTCGGCTTCCTCGTCTCGGAACGTGGCATTGAGGCGAAGAAGATCAAGGCCAGCGAGCGCATGCGCAAGCCGGCTCGGCTACGCGATGTCCAGAAGTTTACCGGATGCTTGGCCTCGGTCAGCCGGTTTCTAAGCGGGCTGGGCGAGAGGGTGCTACCCCTGTACCAGCTAATGAAGAAGACGAGCCCGTTCGAATGGAACAGCAAGGCAGACGAGGCCTTGCAAGAACTCAAGTGCATGCTCTCCACCTCACCAGTCCTGACCGCGCCGACCGACTGTGACGCCCCGAGGCCGATGCGCCAGGTGTCTTCCAGTTATTCGCTATCGTTGCCATGTCCTTTTCTTGCGTGTTACATTTTATCATGTTATCATATGCATTGCATCATCATGTTTTCAAAACTTGCATCCGTCCGGGTTCCCCCAGTTCCGTCCGTTGTCTGTTCTGAGTCCAACCACACTCGCACGCGCCCGCGGCATGTCCGAGATATTATTTTATAAGTGACCGGAAAATGTTCTCAGAATGGGTTGAAAGTTGGCGTGCGGTCTTATTTTAGTGTTGGTAGACCACCTGTCAAATTTCTTCGTGTTCGGAGTCCGTTTGATGCCCCAACGTATAACTATGGCGGCACAGCTGCCGGTCTAATGTCGGACGTTTTCGGTCTCCGAAAACTGCGGCCAGGCTCTCTCTCTCTCTTCTCTCCTCTCAGCCTCGCCACAGCCCACCTAGTCCATCCACCTACCCCTCTACGCGTCCGGAGCCGTCCGATGTGATCGCATGGTCCGAACACCCCTTTTTGCACAGTGCACCGACCCCTCACGTGCGCGTCCGAAACTTCCCCGGACCCGACCCGGGCAATCGTCACCGGTGTGTCCGGATCATCCCCAAACATCTGAAAACATCACCGTTTTCTTATTTGGACTCCCTAGCCTATTTTTCCTGACCGTCCGATTGCGATCGTAGGGACGTGATAGCCTCTACCCAAAATCCCTTTGCAATATAAATAGTGGGCAACCGTAAAACCTAGGGATGTGTCCCATCCATCCCGTGTCCGCCGCCGCCACCCACTCGAAATCTCTCGGGATCCATCCCCAGTTCCTTTGTCCCATCAATCCATCCAGCCAGAGCACTCCACTCATCCCCTCGATCCCACCAAGTTGCTGCCAGAGGCCCTGCCTCATGCGCCCATGCAAGGAGACGAGCCCTCTCCTGCAGCCCGAGCTCCTTCGTCCATGTCCTTGTCGCCTCCGACCTCCTCGCGACCCCACTGCCCCGACGAAGCTCGCCGCCGGCAACCACTTCTAGCAGGCCTCATCGCCTCTCCTCCCTTTCTTCTCTTTCCGTCCCTGCATCTCTCTCTTTCTCTCAGCTTTTCTCTCTGCCCCGCAGGAACCAGGAGCTCCACACCATGGTTGATCCCCTTGCTGAGCTGGTCCACCCGAGGTGTTCCTCCTCATCGACGCTACTCCGGTGAGCAGTACTAGGACGCCGCCGCCATGGACCAAGATGCCGTCAGCACCCTTCCCCACCTCAGATCTGGCTGGATCCGCCTCTTCCTCCAGGCACGGCCCTTCCTGGCCGGATCCCGCCGCCTGCTGTGTCCTGAACCTCTCGTCGATGTCAACTGCGCCTGCTGCCTCCCCCTGCTTTGCGTCGAACCGCTCTAGCGCCGCTGCTCTTTTTCTTTTCTATCGAACAGAGGGCGTTGCACCCATATCCTCCCCGCCTCGCGTTGACCACGCCAGCGCCAGGCCCATCCTACTTCTTTGCCAAGGCACTGATTTAGCCCACCAGATCCGCTGGCCCATGAGGCCTAGTGAGTAGCCCCCTGTCCCTGTGCACTTTTGGGCCGGCCAGAGTCGGCCCGGGACATGTTTTTTTTTCATAGAATGTTTTTTCCTATTAATCCTGAGACTGCAGATTTGCAGAAAAGTCCCTAGAGTTCATGCATATAATAACTCACAAACCGGGCATCGTATTAAAACAAAGTTTATATGTAAAATGCTTAGAATTTTGTGTAGGTCCATAATATGACACTTTCATCTATGTTTAAAATGTTTAAAATGTTGTTTGATTAAGTTTGCTCAAATGCCATGCTAAAATGCTTTAATTCATAACTAAATAACCGTAGCTCCAAACCCAACAAAATTTATATGTAAATGGGTTAGAATTTTGCCTAGTTTAACATGATGTATTTACTTTGCATGTTTAACAACTCTAAAATTTTGTTTAGGGCAGAACAGTACCAAATCCATAAATATGCACATGAGGATTTTTCGGACTTGTTGCTTGTTGTTCCGGCCTCATTTAAACTTGCCTAGATAGGTAGTTTTACTTTGCTTCGCCCCTTGCCATGCTAAACAACATTTAATATTGTTGGGTACATAAACGAGAGAGAACTAAATAAGACATGTGGTGTTCCGTCAATATGCAACTCGTTGCATATTGAGCTCCACTTAATTTGTAGGATTGTTTGTGCATTGTGCCATGCCATGCCCTCATTAAACTGGACATGCATCATACTTGGTTGTGCATCATGCCATCTTCATGTGTTGGTTTTTTACTATATTGTGTGCTTCTTTCCGGTGTTGCTTCTTCGGGTTGGTTCCGATAACATCGTGTTTGTGAGGATTCGTTCGACTCCGTCCGTTTGCCTTCTTCATGAACTCGTTCTTCTTCCTTGCGGGATTTCAGGCAAGATGACCATACCCTCGAAATCACTTCTATCTTTGCTTGCTAGTTGCTCGCTCTTTTGCTATGCCGCGATACCTACCACTTGCTATATCATGCCTCCCTTATTCACTACAAAAAAGACACATCCGTGACATTTTGAGCCGAACGGAAAAAAATTCTGTCATACATATGACACTTCTATGACGATAATTGTGACAAAACCCGGTATCATCATAGATGTGGTGGGGTCCTAGTTCTATGACAAAAAATCATGACAGAAAATGGGCTTTTCGTCCTGGGCGGGCCGGAGATGCAGATGCATGACATTCTTTGGGCCGTCCATGACGGAAAAAACCATGGTAGAAGCGATGGGGAGGAAAATTTTGGGGAGTTCCCGGTTACGGTGGGAGGTCGGGGGCCGAGCGATGCGCGTTTCTCTCGTACATGTACGCGCGTGTGTGCGAGGCGTTGGCTCTAACTGAACTCGAGCGAGGCGTTGGGCTCTAACTGAATCTGAGCGATTGCACTACAGGCTACGCGTTACTGAACCCGAGCGATCGATCGATGGCTGTTAACTGAACCCGATTGAGCGATACCTTCGCTACTGCTGCTAACTGAAGCCGATCGATGCTGCCTCTCGATGAACAGTGAGCGTTGCCGGGGCGATTGGATGAACAGTTCCCGGTGGGGTGGATGAACAGGACCCCGTGGTGTTGCCTCTGGATGAATAGGACCCTGATCGATCGAGCCGGTTGGGGCTGGATGAACAGGACCCCGTGGAGGGCTGGATGAACAGGACCACCCCGTGGAAGGCAGGATGAACAGTAGACGGTGGAGGGCAGGATGAACAGTAGCCCGTGCAGGGGTGGTTGAATAGGAGCCCATGGAGAGGGCTGGTTGAATAGTAGCCGGTGGAGTAGCGCACGGTGGAGGTTGGATGAACAGGAGCCCGTGGATGAACAGTCGCAGGTGGAGGCTGGAGGAGGTCGACGGTGGATGAACAGTAGCTCGTGGAGGCTGGAGGGGGTCGACGGTGGAGATGAACAGTATCCCGTGGAGTCCCGTTTTGCGGTACACCACACCCCTCCCGATGAGCAGGACCCCCGTTTTGACCGTAGCGCTCCAACACAAGTCTGTTCCTCCGTTTTGCGGTACTGTAGCGACTAGACCTCAAACGGTCCAATCTCTATGCTCGGGTGTCATCCCCTGGATCAGTAATGCTGACACCACACAGTACTTGAAGGATTTATAACAGAGTAGCAATCACACACTTATTACATCGAGTGTCTCAAAAGAGAACTTATTACAATAAATATGGCTTAAGGCCATCTAATAATGATAACAGCGGAAGGCTTGGAAGATAAGTGAGTCCATCAACTCCAACGACATCACTGAGTATAGAACCACGACCTAAATGCACCTTAATTGTCATATGAAAAGTCTGCAACATTAACGTTGTAGCCCGAAACGGGTCAGCACATGGAATATGCTGGCAATGTAACACATAGAGAGTAATGGAAGAATAAGGCTATACTACATGCATATTTGGCTGGTGGAAAGCTCTATGGTTACAGTTTTGCGAAAAGCCAATTTTTCCCTACTGCAAAGGAATAAATTTTATTTAACTATCATGGTAGTGGTTAAACATTGAGAATGGTTGACAGCATTCTCAATCCCAATTAAGCATCATCATTAAACAAAACCCGACAAATTAATTTTAGAGTAACATGATGAGATTCACATGATAATCCAGGTACTAGATACTCAAGATGTCCATAACCGGGGACACGGCTAACGATGATTAGTTTATACACTCTGCAGAGGTTTGCGCACTTTTCCCCACAAGACACGATCTCCTCCGTTGGATTTCTCGCACTGCATGGTGTTTGAGAAACAGATGACCGAGACATAGTCTTTCATAAGCGCTAGCACCTTACGATGGGTAGACCGTACCACCTACATCCCCTACATCAGCTAGTCTACCACTTTAAGAGTTCGCACGACTTAGTCAACTATGCTAGAGCCCATAGTAGGTTGTGGCTTCACACGGAAGTTTCTAGCATGAATAATCTCATGATCCCTTTGAGCCTGGGTGGCGGTCCAAAAGAAAACAGGCAATCGCTGGAATACCCAGGTGCCTCAATCCACCCAGATGTGTATTCAAGTTGCCACCTTAGATAAACCATTAATTTAACAATCCCACATCTGTCATGGATACACTCACCCAATCCATGTCTACTAGCATAGCATGGCATAATAAGCTGTCGGAGTAATGGGCTACGGGTAGGCCAACCCGAGCCCGAGAACCTTTCAAGACATCGGGGCCGGCTGCGCCCCTCAAGACCCCAGGACAAGGAGCCGCCTTCTGAGGAGTCAACGACAAGACGGCTGACTGCCCGCTCACGGCCGAGTCCCAGGGACAGCTTCAGGATAAGCCGACTCCTGACTGGCGACTTCCAGAGAAGCCGCCTTTGGGGAGTCGGCCCGCGACTCCAACAAACCCCATGACCTCATCAAAGGGGACGAGGCAGGGGCATGGCTACAGTGAAGCCCACTCCCGCCCCTTACCAAGGGCAGGCATGGCCACAGCACGCCGTACCCAGGAAGATCCCCGTGCAGCGTGGCACTGTTGCCCTGCCGGCCCTGACATCAGCACCACAGGACCGAATCCTGCACGCACGACGGCTTGTCTGCACGGCCCAGAGGCAGCAGGTCCCACCAGTCAGTGAGACCCCAGGAGACGGCGAGAAGACCACCAGTCGGATCCGTCGGGAGTCGGCCCCGGGGAGTCGGCCGAGCCCTCCCCTGCGCCCCACGCACCATTAATCAAGATGTGATGGCGAGTGGCAATAGTGATCGCCCGCCGGGCGGCGGGGCTGTTGCGACGACCCCATGATCAAGCCCGCATCATTAGAGGCACGGCTACAGTAATCAGCAGCCAGCAAGACCCGCCCGCGGTGGACGCGGCTTGTCGGCTCCGTACCAGACCAGTCGGCGGGGCCCACCAGTCGGCGGTCCCCAGCAGTCGGCGGAGAAGACGGAGGCCAGAGGCACTGACGGCTGGGCCCGCACCCAGTTGGATTACCATTGTACCCCTGGGGGTAGGCCTATATAAACCCCCCAGGGCACCCATGCAAAGGGTTGGAACCCATTAGCTCTAGGTCAGATCATATAGAAGTTGAGAGCTAGCCTTGCCCTCTCCTACCTCCAAGAAACAGCTCAAGGAGCAACCGTGTAAACACTTGGCCATAGTGATCATGCGGAGACCCTGCAGAGCAGCAGTAGGGGTATTATCTCCCCAGAGAGCCCTGAAGCTAGGTAAGATTCGTCGGCGTGCATGTCTTCGCCTCATCCCGTTTCCAGGCACCGGCGACGTTCTACTCACCCCCACCATGATAAGCCATCCTTTGGCATATGTCGCACCAAACCCCCAACATTTGGCGCCCATCATGGGGCCTGGTGCACCGCCGTCCGGAGACCTGTTCTGGACGGGAACCCTTTTCCTCCCTGGCGAGCGCAGCCAGCTAGGCACGCTAGACGGAGTTTGCACCGACGCGCTGCGCGGCATCGAGATCGCCTGCGCAGCCAGCTCCTTGGCCGTGCTTGTCGGCGAGGTTCGCCTCTTCAACGAGCCTGCATCCAACGCAGGCGCGGGCGGCTCCGAGAGCCTCCTCGCGGGCCTCCTCGATCAACTCCATGTTTCCGGCGAGCCTGCCATAGACTTGGAGTCTGTAGGCACCACCGACCCGATGCTGGTCGACTCCAACACCGCGTCGCTCGACGTGTTCCCCACCAATGTGGTGGTCTACGACGAGCCTCTCCCTCACGCGGAGAGCAACGGAAGCACCATCACCGAGGTGCTCGTCATCAGCCATTACGAGTTCCCCGGCGGAGGAGCGCACGACTCGCTTGGCGCGGCGCTACAAGACCTAACTGCGCCCATTCCGGAAGACGCTGACGCGGAGACGTTGGAAGCGCGCCGCCTTCAGCTCGTTGAAGGCGTGAAGAAGCTGGCCAGCATGAGACGCTTGTCAGAAGCCTACCAGCGGGAGATGGATCGCGCAGTTGGCGGCTCACGAGCCCCGGCAGGGCCCAGCCGCCTTGGCGCGGTCCAGCAGCGCGGCGTAGCCATCGCCAGCCTGTTTGGGGCCAGCCGCCCCGTGTACACTACACCAGCGGAGAACATCCGAGCTGCCCAGGCAGTGACGGATGAGCTAGACAATTTCAAGGGCAAAGAACGCCGCCTCATGATGGAGCGAGTACAGCGGCTCCTCGACGCGGCCGCCACGCAGAACGAGGCCGGCTGCCACACGGAGGCGCCACAGCGGCCAAACGACGACCCTCACCGAGATCAAGGCGCGACGTCTCGGACGCCGACTGGCGGCGCCCGAGGAAGAAGAGACAAGGAGCCGGCTGTCAGCCACAGTCGGACTCGCATTACCATAGAGCGCGACCGAGACGGCCGCCCGAGAGCAGTGGAACAACGGGACGACTGTCCGCCTCCCCCTCCCCGCAAGGAGAGGCGAGTCTTCCCGCCGCCTGTCGACCATCCGACTCTTGGTGACCGCCTTGGCCGCCGAGAGGGAGTTGGAGAGAATGACGCTCGCCACCGGATCGACCGACTTCACCGGTCCCTGGCGCTGGAAGAAGAAGATGAGCTGGGTCAGCCTTGTTTCGGGCCCCACATTCAAGACGAGCCCTTTCCTAGAGGATTCACGCTCCCAAGAGACACGCCCAAGTATACCGGCTCCGTGAAGCCGGAAGACTGGCTGGTCGACTACTCCATGGCTGTCAGCATAGCAAACAGCAACAGGCGTGTTGCCGTAAAATACGTTCCGCTCATGCTTCAGGACACGGCCCGGACATGGCTGAACAGCCTGAGGCCCCGCAGCATCAACAGCTGGGTTGACTTCACCGAAGCATTCGTCCGCAACTTCACCAGCACGTACAAGCGTCCCCCCAAGCCTCGACAGCTCTCCTTGTGTGTGCAAGGTCCTGGCGAGTCGACTCACGACTACCTCGCGCGTTGGGCTGAGCTCCAGAACTCCTGCGAGGGCGTGCATGAGGTGCAGGCCATCGAGTACTTCACAGCCGGGTGCAGGGAAGGCACCCTCCTCAAGCACAAGCTCCTCTGCGACAAGCCAGAAACCCTCGACGAGCTGCTGACCATAGCGGACAAGTACGCCACAGCCGACTCCTCCATGAAGGCGGAGATTCAAGTCAGCATAACTGGCAAAGTGGCCCCTCAAGCTCCAAGGACTCCGGTGGGAGACGCTAGCCGCCGTCAACCGCAGGGCGACCACAAGCGCAAGGCCCCGCAGCCGGCTTCCAGCAGCTGGCGGGTCGCGACCGTTGAAGCCCAGCAGCCGGATGGGCAGCCCCCGCTCAAGCGACAAAAAGGGGGCAAGACAAACTGGTTCACCAGGATTGCCAAGGGAGACGGCCTCCTGCCTCCCCCGCCTGCTGGGCAGCTGCCTCCGCCTCTGCCCCAGCAGCCGGCTGCCAGGCCAGTCGGCTCAGTTCAAGACGAATACCCTAAAGAACACGGAGCCTACATGGTGTTTACCAGTATGGCTGATGATCGACGCAGCAGGCGGTTGCAGCGACCGGAGGTGAATGCAGTAGCCTCAGAGACGCCAGAATTCATGCACTGGTCTAAGAAGCCTATCAGCTGGAGCCGGGCTGACCACCCAGAGGTGATGCCGAGTCCGGGCTCCTATGCCTTGGTCTTGGACGCCACCTTTGCCACGGATAGACGAGCTGCACATTTCTCGCGAATTCTGATAGATGGAGGCAGCAGCGTCAATATCCTGTACAAGGACACCATGGAGAAGTTAGGAATCAAGCAAAGACAGCTTCAGAACAGCCGGACAGTGTTCCACGGCATTGTTCCTGGGCTTTCCTGCTCGCCGATCGGCAAGATCCTGATGGACGTCCTCTTTGGAGACAAAGATCACTTCCGCCGAGAGTCTGTTTGGTTTGAGGTGGTGGACCTTGAGAGCCCATACCATGCGCTGCTCGGCCGACCTGCCTTGGCCAAGTTCATGGCGGTCCCCCACTACGCCTACCTCAAGATGAAGATGCCCAGTTCCATGGGAATTCTAACTGTAGCCAGCGACTACTGGATGTCGTCTGCCTGTGCGGCTGAGAGCAGTCGGCTAGCCGAGTCCCTGGTGATCGCGGCCGAGAAGCGGCTCCTGGAGCAAGTTGTGGCGATGGCCGGCAAGCAGGCAGAGGTATCGCCCAACCCAAGGGAGTCAGAGGCTGAGGGTTCGTTCAAGCCGGCCAAGGAGACAAAGAAGATACCCTTGGATCCGGAGCACCCAGAGAGGTACGCTGTCGTAGGTGCGAACCTCGACAGCAAATAGGAAGGCGAGCTCGTCGATTTCCTCTGTGAGAATCGGGACATCTTCGCATGGTCCCCCAAAGACATGCCAGGTGTACCAATGGAATTCGCCGAGCACAAGTTACATGTCCGATCTGATGCAAAGCCGGTCAAGCAGCTCGTGCGCCGCCTATCAAAAGAGAAGAGAAAAGTGGTTGGAGAAGAGATAGCCCGACTCCTAGCAGCCGGCTTCATCATGGCGGTGTTCTTTCCGGAGTGGCTGGCAAATCCGGTCCTGGTACTAAAGAAGAACAAGCAGTGGCGAATGTGTATTGACTACACGAGCCTCAACAAGGCCTGCCCCAAGGACCCATTTGCTCTACCAAGAATCGATCAGGTGATAGACTCCACAGCCGGATGCGAGCTGTTGAGTTTCTTGGATGCATACTCAGGATATCACCAGATCAAGCTGAACCCGGCTGACAGATTGAAGACCGCCTTCATCATGCCGTTTGGAGCATTCTGCTGCCTCACCATGACGTTCGGCTTGAGGAATGCCGGTGCCACCTTTCAGCGTTGCATGCAGAAGTGTCTCCTCAAGCAGCTCGGCGGGAATGCCCACGTCTACATGGACGACGTGGTGGTGAAGACGGAAAAGCGTGGAACACTGCTGGAAGACCTCAAGGAGACCTTTGAAAACCTGTGCCGATTCCAGATCAAGCTCAATCCAAAGAAGTGTGTCTTCGGGGTACCAGCCGACCAGATCCTTGGTTTCCTGGTCTCTGAACGCGGCATAGAATGCAACCCAGTAAAAATCAAGGCCATTGAGAGAATGGAGGTACCCGGACGACTACTGGATGTGCAAAAGTTCACCGGCTGCTTGGCGTCCATCAGCCGATTCATCAGTCGGCTGGGCGAGAAAGCTCTCCCCTTATACCAACTCATGAAGAAGACCACTTTTTTCGAGTGGAACCACAAGGCGGATGAAGCTTTTCTCCAATTGAAGAAGATGCTGACTACTCCACCCGTCCTGGCGGCTCCGACTCCCAAGGAACCTATGCTCCTGTACATCGCCGCCACCAGCCGGGTAGTCAGCACGGTCATTGTAGTGGAACGCAAGGAGGAAGGCAAGGCGCTACCTATCCAGAGACCGGTATATTACCTGAGTGAGGTACTATCAACCTCCAAGCAGAACTACCCCCACTACCAGAAGATGTGCTATGGCGTACACTTTATTGCCAAGAAATTGAAGCCTTACTTTCAAGAGCATCCAATCACGTAGTCTGCACGGCCCCGCTCGCCGAGATCATTGGCAGCCGAGATGCTTTCGGCTGAGTGGCCAAGTGGGCCATAGAGCTGGCTCCCTACACCATCTACTACCAGCCCCACACCGCCATCAAGTCACAAGCACTGGCCAACTTCCTCATCGACTGGGCCGAGACCCAGTACCTACCTCCAGCGCCTGACTCCACCCATTGGCGAATGCATTTCGGTGGCTCCAAGATGTGCACCGGCTTGGGAGCCGGTGTCGTCCTCACCTCTACTAAAGGCGACAAGCACAAATACGCACTCCAAATCCATTTTGCCGCCTCCAACAACGTCGCCGAGTATGAGGCGCTTATTCACGGGCTCCGGCTTGCCAAAGAACTTGGCATCCGCCGGATCTTGTGTTATGGCGACTCGGACTTAGTGGTCCAGCAGTCATCTGGCGACTGGGACGCGCAAGATGCAAACATTGCGAGTTACCGTTTCCTCGTGCAACAACTCAGTGGGTATTTCAAGGGGTGCGAATTCCTCCATGTGCCAAGAAACGACAACGACCAAGCAGACGCCTTGGCACGAATCGGCTCGACCCGCCAAGCAATACCATCCGGCGTCGCGCTTCAACGCCTCCTCAAGCTGTCCGTCAAGCCTTCACCAGAATCAGACTCCATCTTCGTACCAGTTCCTCCCGAAGACGTCGGATCCGACTCCAGAGCCCCGGCAGGCGGCACGAGGATTTCGGCAGATGGCTCCGGAGCCGCCACAGTCAAGGCCAGCCCAGGGACTGCGGAACCCGGCCCGGGGACTGCGGTGGCGGACTCGAAGACTCCAGAACTCGACCCAAGGGCTGCCCCAATTGGCCTGGGGACTTCATTAACCCAGCAAGCAGTTGTTGACTCCAACCCGCCGCCTCCCAGCCCAGCCGACCTCGTCCAAGTCGCAGTTCTGGCAGTCGAAGAAATAGCAGCAACCTCATGGGCCCAGCCCATCCTCAAATTCCTGGTGAACAAAGAGCTACCAACTGATGAGACCTCAGCTCGGCAAGTACAACGCCGGGCGGCACTATACCATAGTCAACAGAGAGCTGGTCATACGCAGCGTCACTGGTGTCTACCAGCGCTGCGTAGAGCCAGAGAAAGGCCAGGCAATTCTCAAAGACATCCATCAAGGCGAATGCGGCCACCATGCGGCTTCAAGAGCACTCGTCGCCAAAGCCTTTCGACACGGTTTCTTTTGGCCGACTGCCTTTGAAGAGGCCAAGGAGTTGGTCCAAAAATGCAGAGGATGTCAAAAGTTCAGCTCCAAGCCGCACCAGCCGGCTTCTGCGCTCAAGACCATCCCCATTGCCTGGCCTTTCGTAGTTTGGGGTCTAGACATGGTGGGACCATTCAAGACAGCACGAGGTGGTTTAACTCACCTACTTGTCACAGTGGAAAAGTTCACCAAGTGGATAGAAGCGAAGCCAATTAAGAAACTGAACGGTCCGACTGCCGTGACTTTCATCACCGATATCACAATTCGGTACGGCATACCACACAACATCATCACTGACAACGGCACAAATTTCGCCAAAGGTGCCTTGGCCCCTTTCTGCGCAACACAGGGCATACGACTAGACCTAGCGTCCGTCGCCCATCCACAGTCAAACGACCAAGTGGAGCAAGCAAACGGCCTCATCCTGTTGGGCATCAAGCCTCGGCTGATCGAGCCTCTGGAGCGCTCGGCTGGCTGCTGGCTCGACGAGCTTCCAACCGTCCTCTGGAGTCTGCGCAGGACTCCAAACAAGTCAACCGGCTTCACGCCCTTCTTCCTCGTCTACGGTGCCGAAGCCATCATCCCAACGGACATAGAGTTCGACTCCCCATGAGTCACCATGTACACCGAGGAAGAAGCAGAAGAAGCACTACAAGATGGCGTCGATCTGCTGGAAGAGGGCCGGCTGTTGACACTCAGCCGGTCCAGCATCTACCAGCAGAGCCTGCGCCGATACCACAACAGGAAGGTCAGGCCAAGATCTTTCCAAGAAGGAGACCTTGTGCTCCGGCTGATCCAGCAAACAGACGGACAGCACAAGCTGTCGGTGCCTTGGGAAGGCCCTTTCATCATCAGCAAAGTACTGGGCAACGATTCCTACTACCTGATTGACACTCAGAAGCCCCGAGCACACAAGAGGGACAACTCCGGCAAGGAGACAGAGCGGCCATGGAATGCAAATCTCCTCCAAAGATTTTACAGTTGATGCAGTATGTACCATGCTACCTTTTGTATTAAAATACCAAGACTTCGGGCCCCCAAGACGAGCTCGGGGACTGCCCTCTTTTGTCTGTATGATAAAAAGTATGCCTACAAGTATGTTACTCTTTTTATGCCGTTTGGCACCGGGCTCGACAAGTCGGCCCGGGGACTTGCCGCCTTGCACTATGAAATGCTTCCTGCAGTCGGACAAGTAGTGTGTAAACGCCTAAACCGTCTCCTGTCAAAAGCCGCAGCTCGCGGAGCGACTGTACGGTGGGCAGAGGTAAGGTAGAATGGGCTTTCGCATGAAAAATGGCTAAGGACTCAAAGCATAAAACATAGCTCAAGACGGCTTCCAGCCTTTTTTGCAAACCGACCCTCGAATAGTCGGATTCCCGCCTTCTATCCAACTTACTCAAAAACTCTTTAAAACGGCTAAGTACTTGCTTTCCCAAAGTAGCCAAGCACTTGATCCAGCGACAGTCCGCAGAGCGGCTGTCCGATTGGCAAGGCAGGAAACTAAGAGAAAGCGGCAAAGGAAAAAAGCCAAAAGAGCAATGAGCAAGAAAAGATAGAACTTGGATAAATATATTTACATAACATAGGCCCTTGGCCGAATCTTCGAGCAGAAGTTCAAAATACACCCCCGGGTGGAATTGTGCGAATTAACAAGTTCTTCAAAGACTACTGAAGCAGATAAAATAAAAGATAAAGCAGCAGCTTAGGAAGCATCAAACGGATTCGGAGGGTCGGAGGAGGCGGCAGCGTCAGGGGCAGCCGGCTGGCTAGTCTCGGCTTGATCACTGCCGGTAGCAGTCGACTTGGTCGCACGCGGCTCATTGCTGGAGGCGCGGTCGAGCTGAGGCTGGCCGTCTGCTCCGTCTTCTGGTGCCTCCGCCTCGCCTCCATCATCCGCCTCGTCCTCTTCCTCGACGCTGGAGCCAATCACTTTTGTCGAGTCCTCGCCCTAGTCTGGGTTCATCCCAAACCACTTCGGCGGTACCTCCTCGCCGTCTTCAGACCGCTCGGGGACGAAGATGCTGGTGTCGGTGTACTCGGCGATCGCCGCAGCACGCTTGACGAGGGCGTCTTCCGCAGCCGCCAGCTCCAGCTGGGCCTCCGACCGAAGCATGGCCAACCGGTCTAGATCCAGCCCCGGATACCATGCCTTGACGAACTCCAAGGCCCGGCGCGCTCCAGCTCGGGCCGAATAGGCCTTCCAGGCCTCAAGACGACCAGCCGCGACCTCTAGCCAGCCGGCCGTCAGGCTGGGGGTGCACGGAGCCTGCATGTCCAGCCATAGGGCGGCAATCGCCTGGGCACCAACACGCTGAAGCCGGCGCATCATCCGGTGAGCTGGCCGAAGGCGAGCCTCGATGCTCAGGATGTGCTCGTCAAGAGTTCGGGGGGCGTCGGCGGCAATCTCTACACCCTCCGCCCTCCGACCTTCACGGTCAGCCTCGATGGCTTGGACGGCGGCCTGTGAGTGCCCAGGAAAGAAGTCTGCCAAGACGAAAGAAACAAAGAAGCAAGTCAAAAGCCAGGAATCGGCACGATTTATAATCGGAAGCTCAAAGATGAATAAGGAGACTCACCATCAACGATGTCTTCAATTTCGTGGAAGCCGGAAGCCAGCAGCGCCTCCTTGTCAGTCCAGGAGGAGCGCTCGCTCGCGAACTCGGCCAGGAGGGCGGTTTCCGCTTCCTCCGCCTCCTTCTGCGTCTTCTCAAGCAGCTCCCTCTGCTCTGCCAACTGAGTGGCCAACAGATTGTGCTCTGTGGCGAGCTTGCTGCACTCCTCCCCTTTCGCGCGCAATGCGGAGTTGGCTTCACTCAGCTGATGTTGAAGAGCAGCATTGGCTCCTGAAGGAAAGGAAGAAAGATAACAGTCATCAATAAAGTAGGTCGCCGGGGAGATCCGTCCCGACTGCACAGCAGTCGGCCCGAATCTCGGGGACTACAGCCCGCGGGTGTGCCAGCGCGCCCCCGCAGAGGAGAAAAAGGACTTACTCCGGCTCTCCGCCAAGTCGGCGGTCCGCTTGCCCATCTCTTCAACGTTACGGTTAAAGGCAGTGACACGGAGGTTGTGGTAATCCTACCACAAGCATTTAAGACAAAGTTAGTACCCAGAGTTCATCAATTGGAGTTCCGGGCCGCCTACTCAGCAGCCAGCCCGAAACTCAGGGACTACACCCTGTGGGTGCGCTGGCGCGCCCCCATAGAGAGGAACAAGAAAACAAAGACCAAAGGAAAAAATATACCCGGACGGTTGCCCGCGAACCTAGGAATGCCTTGGTGCAACTCTGGAGAGCGTCGCCCTCAGCACGAAGCTTCGCCTGGACGTCCAGGAGCGCCTGGTTCAGCGGCCCTGTGCCGCCTCCTCGCACCCACCCAATAGGTGCAGCGCTCGTCGCTTCGGCGTCTGGGATCGCTGAGCTGGCGGTCCGGCTTCCAGGGGGCGGGGTGCCGAAGTCGCCTTCTCCAGACGGCAGCGCGTTGGCAAGCCGACTTGGAGGAGTAGCCTCGCCACGGCCTTGTCTTCGGTCGGCGGCACCAGAGGGTCCATCGGCTGCTTGCCTTGCGCGCCTGCAGACGGCGGCGGAGGTGGCGGCGGAACGTTCACGTTTGGCATAGAGGGGTCGCCGCCTTCCCTCTCCATGACGGGGTTCTCCCCGCCGGCTTCTCCAGTCTGCCCCGTGAACTCCGGAGGCGGCGGCGCAGAGTTCAATGGGGTGATGAACACCGCCGATTGGCGGCGTGCGGCTTCCTCAGCCTGCTGCTTCGTCGCGGAGGCGGCTTCGGCCTCCGCCAGTCTTTTCTTGGCGGAGGCCTCCGCCCTGTCGGCTTCCGCCTTCTCCAGGCAGAGGGCCTCTTCTTCGTTGCGCTTCTCCCGCGCATTCTGCTCCGTCGCCTCCCGGAGGTCAGCAGCGGGGTCAATCCGCCGAGTGGTGGCGGACGTCTCCGCTGACCCCATGAGGGAAGCGGCGGTGACCCTCTCAAGAGTGAGGGGAGCCCTGAAGCAAGAGGAGCAAGCAAAGACTCAGACAAGGTCACAAAGAAAGAACAAAGCTTTGAGGATAGAATACTCACGCGGAGACCAATGGCGGCTTCTTCACTTCCTTACGGAAGCGGATGGCCTTCGCAGCCGCCTTGTCCCGCCGGGTCGCCGCAGCCGAACCCTTGGGCTTCTTCGGCCGACTGCCGAACAAGGTCGGCACGACCCTGTGCTTCTTCCCGCCGCCTGGAGCGCCCGGCGTGGCAGAAGAGCCCGCGCCAGGCTGGCTGGCTCCTGGCCGATGGCGAGGGGCGACTTTTCCCTCGGCGTTGTCTTCAGGCCAGTCGGCGAAGGTAGCCGAAGGCCTGAAGTCGCCTGCTGTTCCTCCTCCTCCCTAGCCGTCGTCTTCCAGAGCCGCCGCCCCCAGATCGGGGTCGTCGATGTCGCTCTCCGCCCGGTCAGTGAGAAACTCGCGGGTCGGCCCCGAAGTGCTGGCTGGTGGGTGGAGGAGAGGATTCTGACCAAAGCCTACTGGTCAAAACAAACTCGGCAAGAAAGAAGACAGTCCAAAGAAAGAAAGGCAACTCACCACGGGCGGGGGGTTGGCGCGGGAGTACGGCTCCTTGCCGAACCGCCAGTCCTCCAGGAGCTTGCTGTCCGAGAGGTAGTTCACCATGAAGGCCACCTCCTCGTGAGGCATGTCCTTGGTGCACATCCGACTCGGGTCGCGGTGCCCGCTCATCTGGCATATCATGTGGGGGCGGCCTTGGAGCGGAAGAACTCGGCGCGCCACGAAGGCGGCCAACAGGTCTGGACCAGTCAGGCCCTCCGACTGCGTCAGCACTCGGAGTCGCGCGACAGCGCCGGCTCCCGCAGGCGTCAGCGACTTGGCCTGGTACGACCAGTTGGGCAGTCTCCCAGCCGGCGGGCCGGCTTCAAAAGCCGACAGGTTGACCCAGTCGCCCCTCTTGGCGACGTTCCTGGTGTAGAAGTAGGATCTCTGCCACATCTTCACCAACTTTATCAGCGAGATGGAGTGGAAGGGATTGTCGGCCCCCGACCTTCGCACGACGATGAAAGCGCCGCATTGAGCCGGCACGCCCGCAGCCTGGGTGCCAAGCTTGGAGAAGAAGAACTCCCCCCAGAGCTCGAGGGTGGGGAGGACTCTGAGGAAGCCTTCGCACAAGGCCATGATGGCGGACAGCAGTACCACTGCGTTGGGGGTGAGGTGGTGCGGCTGGAGGCCGTAGAACTCCAGGAAGGAACGGAAGAAACTGCTCGCCGGCAGCCCCAACCCGCGCAGGCAGCGCGAGTGGAAGATAACCCGCTCGCCCTCCTGCGGCACGGGGGAAATCTCCCCCTTCGGTGCAAGACGCACCTGCACGCGATCCTCGTCGGGGAGCCGACGAGTCCGGCGGAGGAACTCGACGTGGTCTTCATGAACTTCGGAGCCGTCCCAGGTGCTAGAGCGCACTAGGGGAGGCGCGGCGGCGGAGGAGGAACTCATTGCGAGCTGATCGCCGCGGCGTTCGCCGGAGTGTGGGCGCGTGGCGGAGCGAAGAAGAAAAGGGAGGAGAGCGAGGAGCAGTGAGAAGGAAGAGAGCGAGGAGTAGTGGGAAGGAGGGGCGCGCATGCCCCTCTTCCCCCTACTAATAGCCTCGTGGGCTGCGGAGCCGAGGGGCGGACGTGGCGATTTACTGCGCCCATGGCCCCACGTCCCCCACGTTCCACAATAAAGTTACTGCGCGTAGTAACTCCACAGGAACCCCAACCGTCCGCCGGGGCCGCAGCAGATCCGCTCGGGTGCCAAGGCGCGGTAGTGGCGGGCCCCGCCTATGGGCCTGTCCCGTCACGCACGTAGGCTGGCAGGACGGCACAGCCACGTGTCCTCGCGTGATAGGTCTCGAACGGGCGCGGCCTAGAGGCTTAGCCAGCACGCTACTTGGATCCCGCCACGACATTCGAAATATTGCGTGAGTTGGAATTGAGCGAGTCCGAATTGAGCGTGTCCGACTCCTTCTAGTCGGCCTGGCAGAAGTCAATCAGAGACCAAGTGTTGAGCACCCGGAAAGGGAAACTGCTGAGGCTTCTCGGCCGATCATCCGCGGTGCCTCACCAGTTTCGGGGACTACTGTCGGAGTAATGGGCTACGGGTAGGCCAACCCGATCCCCAGAACCTTTCAAGACATCAGGGCCGGCTGCGCCCCTCAAGACCCCAGGACAAGGAGCCGCCTTCTGAGGAGTCAACGGCAAGACGACTGACTGCCCGTGCACGGCCGAGTCCCAGGGACGGCTTCAGGATAAGCCGACTCCTGACTGGCGACTTCCAGAGAAGCCGGCTTTGGGGAGTCGGCCCGCGACTCCAAGAAACCCCATGACCTCATAAAAGGGGACGGGGCAGGGGCGTGGCTACAGTGAAGCCCACTCCCACCCCTTACCAAGGGCAGGCATGGCCACAACACGACGTACCCAGGAAGATCTCCGTGCGGCGTGGCACTGTTGCCCTGCTGGCCCTGATATCAGCACCACAGGACCGAATCCTACGCCCACGACGGCTTGTTTGCACCGCCTAGAGGCAGCAGGTCCCACCAGTCAGTGAGACCCCAGGAGACGGCGAGAGGACCACCAGTCGGATCCGTTGGGTGTCGGCCCCGGGGAGTCGGCCGAGCCCTCCCCTGGCCCCCACGCACCATTAATCAAGATGTGATGGGGAGTGGCAATAGTGATCGCCCGCCGGGCGGCGGGGCTGTTGCCACGACCCCATGATCAAGCTCGCGTCATCAGAGGCATGGCTATAGTAATCAGCAGCCGGCAAGACCTGCCCGCGGCAGACGCGGCCTGTCGGCTCCGTACCAGTCCAGTCGGCGGGCCCCAGCAGTCGGCGGAGAAGACGGAGGCCAGAGGCACTGACGGCTGGGCCCGCACCCAGTCGGATTACCAATTTACCCCTGGGGGGGTAGGCCTATATAAACCCCCCAGGGCACCCACGCAAAGGGTTGGAACCCATTAGCTCTAGGCCAGATCATATAGAAGGAGAGAGCTAGCCTTGCCCTCTCCTACCTCCAAGAAACAGCTCAAGGAGCAACCGTGTAAACACTTGGCCATAGTGATCATGCGGAGACCCCGCAGAGCAGCAGTAGGGGTATTATCTCCCCGGAGAGCCCTGAAGTTGGGTAAGATTCGCCGGCGTGCATGTCTTCGCCTCATCTCGTTTCCAGGCAGCGGCGACGTTCTACTCGTCCCGACCATGATAAGCCATCCTTTGGCATATGTCGCACCAAACCCCCGGCATAAGCAAACGTAGAAGTAACTCCCAAAGTTTTGATAATAAACAGGTAATAGGTTCTACCTCAACTACTTCCCAAACCCGCAATTTAATTAGATCCTAATCATGCAATGTGTGAGGATTGATCTAATGCAATAAAAACTGGGTAGTAGAATGTATGATCAAAGTGTTACTTGCTTGCTGATGATCCGCCAAACCTAGCGATTCGAAGTAGCAAGCGGTGCACTCCGGGTACTCTATCGCAAACAAACAAGCATACAATAAGTACTCATCTAATGCACAGGTAAAACTCAAATAAGAGATCTAACCAGAAAGTTCAACTTAAGAACTCCGGTCGGCAAAAAGAATCAAATCGAACGAAGCAACGAAAGACAAACAACAAAAGAAACAAGCTTCATTTACTATTCTGGATCTGAGGCATGTTTTACAGTGGCAAAAACTTGTTTGAGTTGGTTAAATAGAAAGAGGGTTTCGAGACGAAACTCCAGGCCCTTGAATCGCCTGATTCCGACAAACGAGCTAAAAGTTAAACTAAAACGAAAATCGGATCAGAAATCACGATCAGAAAAACCGCGGATTTAATCCGAGAAAAAGAAAACGATGAACAGGTTAACGAACGAATGTTCGTTAACTGGTCTAAACGAAGAACGCGTTCGTTAAAACGAACGAACAGGCAAACGCTCGCTAAATAAATAAATCGGAAAACCCAATCTATTTAAAAAACGAACTAAAAAAACTGAACGAACCGACGGAAACCCGATCGGTTTTTAAAAAAAACAGCGGCGAGATCTACCTCCGGCGGCGGCGGGCGGCGGCGCGGGCGACGGCGCGCTAGGACAGCGGCGGCGGGCTAGGGCAGCTAGGGTTTCAGTGGGGGGTGGCGGCTGGGCCTCCCGGCTATTTAAAGCCGGCCGGGCCGGGTGTCCAGGTCGGACACGGCTCGGTAAGTCGGTTGCGCGTTTTTTTTAAAATAGTTACGCTTAGAAAAAAACAAAAGGAATACTAAACGGACTCCAAAAATCCCGAAATAAATTTTCCCCGGCTTCTAAAATCAAGCCTCACAGGATGAACATTTATTTGGGGCCTAAATGTAATTTTGAAAACGCGCATTTTTCCGAAATTCAAATAAAATAGCAAATAAAACCAAAAATAAAATCTTATTTGATTTTTTTATTAAATCCTCAATATTTCTTTATTTTTTGGAAAGTCATTTTATTACCTCTCTCATATTTGATAATAGAAATAATTGAAGATAAAATAAATAAAATCAAATGATCCTATTGTCAAAATTTGAGAAAACTCAAATATGAAAATAACGAAATCCCCAACTCTCTTCGAGGGTCCTTGAGTTGCGTAAAATTTTCTAGGATCGACAAAAATGCAATAACATATGATATGCAAATGATGATTTAGTGTATAACATTCCAAATTGAAAATTTGGGATGTTACAAACCTACCCCCCTTAAGATGAATCTCGCCCTCGAGATTCGGGTTGGCTAGAAAATAGGTGAGGGTGGTCCTTCAGCAATTCTTCCTCTCGCTCCCAGGTGGCTTCATCCTCCGTGTGGCGGTTCCACTGAACTTTGCAAAACTTGATAACCTTGCTGCGGGTGACTCGACTGGCATACTCAAGAATCTTAACTGGTTTCTCCTCATAGGTCAAATCACTGTCCAACTGAATCGCTTCCAGCGGCACTGTGTCTCTCAGCGGTATATCAGCCATCTCCGCGTGGCACTTCTTCAACTGGGAAACGTGGAACACGTCGTGAACTCCTGATAATCCTTCAGGAAACTCCAACTTGTAAGCAACTTCTCCCATACGCTCCAAAACTTTGTATGGTCCCACAAAACATGGCACTAACTTTCCCTTAACTCCAAAGCGCTTAACTCCTCGAAGTGGAGATACTCGAAGATAAACTCGGTCTCCGACTTTGTAAACTATCTCCTTGCATTTAGAATCTGCGTAGCTCTTCTGCCTGGATTGAGCTACCTTGAGCCTATCGCGAATCAATTTCACTTTCTGTTCAGACTCCTTAATCAGATCCAGTCCAAACAACTGTCGGTCTCCAACTTCATCCCACGACAATGGGGTCCTGCACCTCCTTCTGTACAAGGCTTCAAAAGGGGCCATCTTCAAACTGGATTGATAACTGTTGTTGTAAGAGAACTCTGCATATGGTAAATTCTCGTCCCAACTAGATCCATAATCTAGCGCACAAGCTCTGAGCATATCCTCCAAAATCTAGTTGACTCTCTCGGTCTGTCCATCTGTCTGCGGATGGAAAGTTGTACTAAACTCTAGTCTGGTACCTAAAGTTTCATGCAACTGATTCCAGAACCTTGAGGTAAATTGAGTTCCTCTATCTGATACAATGCTCCTTGGAACTCCATGCAGACATACGATTCTGGTCATGTATATCTTTGCCAACTTTGCACTGGCATATGTAGTCTTTACTGGAATGAAATGAGCTACCTTTGTCGACTACAACCCAAATCGAATCATAGCCTGAACGAGTTCTGGGTAAACCTGTAATAAAATCCATGTCTAACTTATCCCACTTCCATTCGGGGATTGGCAATGGCTGTAGCAATCCTACTGGCTTCTGATGCTCTGCCTTTACTCTCTGACATACATCACAAACTGCTACATACTCCACAATATCCTTTTTCATTCCGGTCCACCAGAAAATATCCTTCAAATTCAGATACATCTTGGTATTTCCTGGGTGAATCGAATAGGGTGAATCATGGGCCTCTTGCAGAATTATCTTCCTGATCTCCAAATCATTAGGCACATAAACACGGTCTTCAAACCATAAGGTATCGTGCTCATCCTCATGAAATCCCTTAGCTTTTCCTTTGCTCATTTTCTCCTTTATAGAGGCAATCTCCTTGTCAGTCTTCTAGGCTTCCCTAATCTTATCCATCAAAGTAGACTGAATCTCCAATGCTGCTACATAGCCTCTTGGTACTATTTCCAAACATAGCTCTCGGAGATTTTCGGCCAACTCCCTTGGTAAATCTCCCGTCATTAAGGTGTTGACATGGCTTTTACAACTCAACGCGTCGGCTACTACGTTAGCCTTTCCGGGGTGATAATGCAATCTCATATCATAATCCTTGATGAGCTCCAACCATCTCCTTTGCCTAAGATTCAACTGCTTCTGCGTGAAAATATACTTCAAACTCTTGTGATCCGTGTACACCTCATAATGGTTTCCAATGAGAAAGTGTCTCCAGGTTTTCAATGCATGCACTACGGCTGCTAACTCCAAATCATGCATAGCATAATTTAACTCATGAGGCTTAAGCTGTCGTGAGGCATATGAAACAACTCTTCCTTCCTGCATAAGCACTGCTCCAAGTCCTCAACGTGAAGCGTCGCAATACACCTCATAATCCTTGGTCTGATCTGGCAAAATCAACACTGGTGAGGTAACCAAACGTTTCTTCAACTCCTGGAAACTAGCCTCACATTCCTCAGTGCATATGAAGTTGGTATCCTTTTTCAACAACTCCGTCATAGGCTACGCAATCTTTGAGAAATTCTCAATAAATATCCGGTAGTATCCTGCGAGTCAAAGAAAACTCCGGTTCTCTCCAACTGTTGTTGGCGCTTCCCAATTTGTCACGGTATCAACCTTAGTGGGATCTACTGCTATACCTTCTCCAGATATAACATGTCCGAGAAATCCAACTTCCTTCAACCAAAACTCGCATTTGCTAAACTTGGCATATAATTGATGTTCTCTGAGCTTTCCAAGAACCAAACGCAAATGCTCCTTATGCTCCTCTTCATTCTTCGAGTAAACCAGGATATCATCAATGAACACTACGACGAACTTATCCAAAAACTCCATAAACACTTTGTTCATCATGTTCATAAAATATGCAGGTGCGTTAGTCAGACCAAATGACATAATGGTATACTCGTACAGCCCATACCTAGTGGTAAAAGCCGTCTTAGGTATATCCTGTTCTCGAATCTTCAACTGGTGGTATCCTGATCACAGATCGATCTTGGAAAATACCTTAGCTCCTTGCAATCGATCAAACAGATCATTGATCATCGGTAGTGGGTACTTGTTCTTGATGGTTACTTCATTCAATCCTCGATAATCAACAACCATCCTTAACGATCCATCCTTCTTCTCCACTAGAAGTACTGGCAATCCCCAAGGTGAAGAACTTGGGCGAATATATCCTTTATCCAGTAACTCCTTAATCTGCTTCTTAATCTCCACCAAATACTTTGCGGGCATCCTATATGGTCTCTTAGATATTGGCCCTGTGTCTGGCAAAAGCTCAATCAAAAACTCAATATCTCTATCTGGTGGCATGCCTGGCAACTCCTCTGGAAATACATCAGGGAAATCTTTCACCACTGGTACTTCCTCCTGCACAACTCCTGTTAAACAATTTACTTGAGTCCTTTTTGGCACATGCCGGGATACATACTTGATCCTTCTCCCTTCTGGCGTTGTAAGAAAAATTGACTTACTGGCATATTCAATATTCCCTTCATACTTTGATAACCAATCCATGCCTAATATCACATCCAATCCTTGGGATTCCAATACTATTAGGTCCGAGGGAAATACATAGTTACCAATCCTTAATGGTAACCGATCACACCATAGACTAGCCATATACTCTGCTCCAGGCGAGGTTACTAACATGAGTGACCTAAGGGCTTGGGTTGGTATTTTATACTTATCCACAAATCCCCTTGATATGTATGAATGCGATGCACCAGTATCAAAAAGAATGAGTGCAGTAAATGACTTAACCAAAAACTTACCGATTACGGCATCCGGCTGCTCTTCAACCTCCTCCATGTTAACGTGGTTCACCTATCCCCTGTTGAAAGGGTTCACCTTCTTCCCAGAGCTTCCATTGCCATTTCCATTCTGGGATTCAGGACATTCATTGGCATAATGTCCGGTCTTCTGGCACTTAAAGCAAGTGACTTGGCTCAGGTCTCTCTTGGCTGGGGTCGATGAGTTGGTGCGGTTCTGGCCGTTGCTTCCTCCATTCCCATTACCATTCTTGGTGCCATTGTGATTGTGCGAGCTACCTCCTCCATGGGTATGCTGAAAATGTCCTCCCGATCTAGGGGTAAAACGTGGCTTTTGCTGGGCTCCTGAATTATACTTCCCTTGTCCATACTTCCTCTTGCGATTCTCAATCTGCTGTTGCTTCCCTTCAATCATGAGAGCACGGTCTACCAACTCCTGGTAGTTGTTGAAGGTTGCTACCATCAACTGCATGCTCAACTCATCATTCAGTCCTTCCAGAAACTTCTCCTGCTTAGCTACATCCGTAGCAACGTCATCTGGGGCATAACATGCTAGCTTACTAAAGTCCTCCACATACTGGCCAACTGTCCGTCCTCCTTGGCGCAAGTTGCGAAACTCTCGCTTCTTCATGGCCATAGCTCCTGCTGAAACATGGGCAGTACGAAAAGCCTGCTGAAACTGATCCCACGTGACAGTGTCGACAGGGAAAATGGCTGTGAAATTCTCCCACCATGATGCTGCGGGTCCTTCTAGCTGATGTGTGGCAAACTTCACCTTTTCCGCATCTGTGCATCCTGCCATGGTCAACTCTCTAGCTGTCTTATGGAGCCAATCATCTGCTACTATAGGCTCGGTGCTACTGGAAAACACCGGCGAATTCAGCCTAAGAAAACGGGCTAAGTGATCAACAGGTGGTGGTGGTGGTGGTGGGTTGTTGTTGTTGTTCCCCTGATTCTGATTCTGGACTAGCAATTGCATCAATGCTTTCTTCTGCTGGATCAACTGAGTGAGCTCCGGTGGGAAGGTAAATCCGGGGTCACGTCTCGAAGGCTTCTGAGGGTTTAGAAAAGATGAGATTTAAGAATAGAGGGGGTCTAAAGAGAAAACACTACCCATATGCACATGAGGCAAAAGCAAACAATTCACTTCATTCAATCAATCAAACAAGGGCATACAATCGATCTAACTATCGCAAAAGTGCTCGGACTACTATATTTACATGGTGGACTACTACTACTGTTGGGGTGGTCTGCTAGAAATATTCTTCGGTTGCAGACTCCATGATATCTGCTCCAGCTTCATCAACATAGTCATCATCGCTATCATCTGGATCCGAGTCGGTGTCGTCGATGATGATGTAGTCTTTCGGGCGAATTTCCTTGGGTTCTTTGTCTTCTCCTACTGGTGTAGGGCCTCCCAAGAATATTCCAATCTTCTTGATTAGATCGTCATTCTTCTCCACTAATACTTCGATTTCCTCTTCATAATCTTCACGTGTAGCCTTGAGTTCTTCCTCCAGTTCCTTGATTCTTGTCCTCGCCTTCTTCAGATCTATCATGTTGGTGCACATCTGGTTCTCCTGACGTTGAATGTGCTGGTTTAACTCCTGGATAAAAGCTGCAATTGATCTATCCTTCCTGGTGCTGATCATCTCCCAGTGCTCATCTCAGCGCCCACAAATCTAGTAGATAGTATCCTTGAGATCATTGTGGTAAGCTTCTCCAATGCGTCCCACGGAGATGTGAGCTGCCGTGCTCTTTCCTAGACTCCAGGTTGGTGCATCAAAGGAAAACTGTATGGGCTTAGTGACTGGCATGAACGTCCTTCCTGGAACTTGAACTTGAATCAACCAGCGCTCTTCTTCAGGTAGAGTGGCGTTGTAGGTTCCGGTAAAGCTGGGTACTCCTATGTTCAGGTATCTAGTGACTTCCTTCAAGTGACGTCCAAAGGGTGTATCTTCATCCGGTTGTGTGAACTTGTTCCTTGCATCCGCCATCCTAAAAGAGTAGAAAAGATGAGAAGTCAGAATGAGAAGAGTGAGTAGTGATCTAGGGCTTTTGCTTAGTGGTCGTGTTCTACAGTCAGCGTGTGCTCTGATACCATCTTGTAGCGACCAGACCTCAAACGGTCCAATCTCTGTGCTCAGGTGTCATCCCTAGATCAGTAATGCTGAAACCACACAGTACTTTAAGGATTTATAACAGAGTAACAATCACACACTTATTACATCGAGTGTCTCAAAAGAGAACTTATTACAATAAATATGGCTTAAGGCCATCTAATAACGATAACAACGGAAGCCTTGGAAGATAAGTGAGTCCATCAACTCCAACGGCATCACTAAGTATAGAATCACGACCTAAAGGCACCTTAATCATCGTCTGAAAAGTCTGCAACATTAACATTGCAGCCTGAAACGGGTCAACACATGGAATATGCTGGCAATGTAACACATAGAGAGTAATGGAAGAATAAGGCTATACTACATGCATATTTGGCTGGTGGAAAGCTCTATGGTTATAGTTTTGCGAAAAGCCAATTTTTCCCTACTGCACAGGAATACATTTTATTTAACTATCATGGTAGTGGTTAAACATTGAGAATGGTTGACAGCATTCTCAATCCCAATTAAGCATCATCATTAAACAAAAACCCGACAAATTAATTTTAGAGTAACATGATGAGATTCACATGATAATCCAGGTAATAGATACTCAAGATGCCCATAACCGGGGACACGGCTAACCATGATTAGTTTATACACTCTGTAGAGGTTTGCGCACTTTTCCCCACAAGACTCGATCTCCTCCGTTGGATTTCTCGCACTGCATGGTGTTTGAGAAACGGATGACCGAGACATAGTCTTTCATAAGCGCTAGCACCTTACGATGGGTAGACCGTACCACCTACATCCCCTACATCTGCTAGTCTACCACTGTAAGAGTTCGCACGACTTAGTCAACTATGCTAGATCCTATAGTAGCTTTTGGCTGCACACGGAAGTTTCTAGCATGAATAATCTCATGATCCCTTTGAGCCTGGGTGGCGGTCCAAAAGAAAACAGGCAATCGCTGGAATACCCAGGTGCCTCAATCCACCCAGATGTGTATTCAAGTTGCCACCTTAGATAAACTATTAATTTAACAATCCCACATCTGTCATGGATACACTCACCCAATCCACGTCTACTAGCATAGCATGGCATAATAAGCAAACGTAGAAGTAACTCCCAAAGGTTTGATAATAAACAGGTAATAGGTTCTACCTCAAGTACCTCCCAAACCCACAATTTAATTAGATCCTAATCATGCAATGTGTGAGGATTGATCTAATGCAATAAAAACTGGGTAGTAGAAGGTATGATCAAAGTGTTACGTGCCTTGCTGATGATCCGTAAAACCTAGAGATTCGAAGTAGCAAGCGGCGCACTCCGGGTAGTCTATCGCAAACAAACAAGCATACAATAAGTGGTCATCTAATGCACAGGTAAAACTCGAATAAGAGATCTAACCAGAAAGTTCAACTTAAGAACTCCGGTTGGCAAAAAGAATCAAATCGAACGAAGCAACGAAAGACAAACAGCAAAAGAAACAAGCTTCATTTACTATTCTGGATCTGAGGCATGTTTTACAGTGGCAAAAACTTTTTTGAGTTGGTTAAACGGAAAGAGGGTTTCGAGACGAAACTCCATGCACTTGAATCGCATGATTTTGACAAACGAGCGAAAAGTTAAACTAAAACGAAAATCGGATCAGAAATCCCAATCAGAAAAATCGCGGATTTAATCCGAGAAAAAGAAAATGACGAACAAGTTAACGAACGAACGTTCGTTAACTGGATCTAAACAAAGAACGCGTTCGTTAAAACGAACAAACGGGCGAACGCTCGCTAAATAAATAAACCGGAAAAACCGATCTATTTAAAAAAACGAACTAAAAAAACCGAACGATCCGATGGAAAACCGATCATTTAAAAAAAACGACGGCGAGATCTACCTCCGGCGACGGATCCGGCGGCAGCGGCGGGCGGCGGTGCGGGCGACGGCGCGCTAGGGCGGCTAGGGTTTCGGTGGGGGGTGGCGGTTGGGCCTCCCGGCTATTTAAAGCCGGCCGGGCCGGGTGTCCAGGTCGGACACGGCCCGGTAAGTCGGTTGAGCCTTTTTTTAATAGTTACGCTCAGAAAAAAACAAAAGGAATACTAAACGGACTCCAAAAATCCCAAAATAAAATTTCCCCGGCTTCTAAAATCAAGCCGCACAGGATGAACATTTATTTGGGGCCTAAATGTAATTTTGAAAAACGCGCATTTTTCCTAAATTCAAATAAAATAGCAAGTAAAACCAAAATAAAATCTTATTTGATTTTTTTATTAAATCCTCAATATTTCTTTATTTTTGGGGAAATCATTTTATTCCCTCTCTCGTATTTGATAATAGAAATAATTGAAGATAAAATAAATCAAATCAAATGATCCTATATTCAAAATTTGAGAAAACTCAAATATGAAAATGACGAAATCCCCAACTCTCTCCGAGGGTCCTTGAGTTGCGTAGGATTTTCTAGGATCGACAAAAATGCAATAAAATATGATATGCAAATGATGATCTAGTGTATAACATTCCAAATTGAAATTTTGGGATGTTACAGGTACGCCACACCCCTCCCGATGAATAGGACCCCCGTTTCGTCCGTAGGAGGTCCGTTTTCTCCGTTTTGCGGTACGCCAGACCCCTCCCGATGAACAGGATCCCGTTTCAAATGTGGCCGGTCGAACACAAGGCCGTTTCCTATGTTCTGCGGTACGCGAGGCCTTGTTTCCATCGCCTATTCCGCCCAAGCCCTCCCGATGAACACGACACATTCTGTTGCCTCCCCATGAACAATACGTATTCCGTTGCCTCCCCATGAACATGACGGCGACGTTGTTTCTCCGTTCCGACCCAGCCATGTACACGAGCCCTCGCCGTACGTATGTGCGATAAGGCGTTCGAGACCCCGCCCGTATGTACACATACGTGGCCGTATTTTCTTTCTTGCACCCTGACCGTTGTACGTACGTGTACATGCTACGTGCGCGCCTCTACTACGACATGTGCGCGCCTCTACATCGACCAATATATATGTACGTACACATTCGCGACCAGAATGACAATGCTACATACGCTTCGACCAGGTGGGTCCCGACTGTCAGGCACTTCCTTGCATGCGAAGATGTAGCTGGTGGGTCCCAACACTTAGGGGGGCGAATCGTTTTGTTTTTTTGCACGGACGCACTTCCTTGCGTGCGAAGGTGTAGCTGGTGGGTCCCAGCAGCCAGGGGGAAACTTTTTTTCGCGAAATACAGTGGCCCGTTCGGTGGGTCCCCGTTGTCAGGTGGAGGAATAATTATTTTGCATGTAAAAAGGAGGCACTTCCTTGCTGCGGCCGTGGACCCAGCTGTCAGCCTCTCCACGTACAGTCCACGTCCGATGGAAGTCATTCATTGTCCACGTTGACCATGCTGTGCCGAGAGCACCATGGTGGTGGACGACGGTGAGGCCTAGGAAGGGGATGACGGGGAGCCAGGGAAGACACGATAGTGGAAGCCCGCGCGGAGAGGAGTACGAGGGTTCACTGGTTCGGCTGCGGTGTGAGGCTGTCATCGCCGCAGGGCCTGGCCAGCGGTGGGAATAGTAGGGGGCGGTGAGGCCTCCACGGTAGCACAGCCGAACACGGGAGGCAGGAGCATGCGGCACGACCGGCGCTGCTTTGGGAGGCTGGAGCAAAAAGACCAAAGGTTGAAGAAGAACTACGGCCGTTGGATGGACATCGTACGGTTACTAGAGCTAGAATCATTCATATTGCCTAAAGTTGACAAAGGCCCCCATCCCAGTCAACTTAGTAGGCCCACAAGTCAGCCTTCCACCATGGTGGGTCCCAGCTAGCAGGGGGAGTATTCATTTTTTGTGCGTAATAAGGAGGCACTTCCGGTGGGTCCGAGCTGATAGCGGGGGGAACATTTTTTCGCGAAATACGCTGGCCCGTCCGGTGGGTCTGAGCAGTTAGGGGGGAACATTTTTTTCGCGAAATAAGGTGGCCTGTCCGGTGGGTCCCTGCTGTAAGGTGGATGAATAATTATTTTGCGTGTAATAAGGAGGCACTTGCTTGCAGCCGCTTGGACCCAGCTGTCAGCCTCTCCACATATAGTACTCTTATGATGGAAGTCAGTCATTGACCATGTTGACCACGCTGCGCCGAGAGCACCAGTGCGGTGGTCTGGACGACGGTGAGGCCTAGGAAGGGGACGACGAGGAGCTGGGGAAGACGCGGTAGTGGAAGCCCACGCGGAGAGGAGTACGAGGGTTCACTAGTTCGGCTGCGGTGTGAGACTGTCGTCGCCGCAGAATAATAGGGGGTGTGGGTGAGTGGAGGGATGGCCTGGCCAGCGATGGGAGTAGTATGGGGGCGGTGAGGCCTCCGCGGCAGCACAGTCAGCCACAGGAGGCAGGAGCAGGCGGCACGACCGGTGTTGCTTTGCGCGGCTGGAGCAAGAAGACCAGAGGTTGAAGAAGCACTATGGCCATTGGATGGACATCGTACGGTCACTGGAGCTAGAATCGTTCATATTGACTAAAGTTGACAAAGGCCCCCGTCCCAGTCAACTTAGTAGGCCCACAAGTCCGTCTACCACCATGGTGGGTCCCAGCTAGCAGGGGGAGTATTCATTTTTTGTGCGTAATAAGGAGGCACTTCCGGTGGATCCGAGCTGACAGCGGGGGGAACGTTTTTTTTTCACGAAATACGCTAGCCCGTTTGGTGGGTCCGAGCAATCAGGGGGGAAACATTTTTTTCACGAAATAAGGTGGCCCGTCCGGTGGGTCCCTGCTGTAAGGTGGAGGAATAATTATTTTGCGTGTAATAAGGAGGCACTTCCTTGCGGCCGCCTGGACCCAGCTGTCAGCCTCTCCACGTACAGTACTCTTCCGATGGAAGTCGGTCGTTGACCATGTTGACCACGCCACGCCGAGAGCACCAAGGCGGTGGTATGGACGACGGCGAGGCCTAGAAAGGGGACGACGCGGAGCCGGGGAAGACGCAGCAGTGGAAGCCCGCGCGGAGAGGAGAACGAGGGTTCACTGGTTCGGCTGCGGTGTGAGGCTGTCGTCGCCGCAGAATAACAGGGGGTGTGGGTGAGTGGAGGGATGGCCTGGCCAGCGGTGGGAGTAGGGGCGGTGAGGCCCCCGCGGCAGCACAGCCGGCCACAGGAGGCAGGAGCAGGCGGCACGACCGGCGCTGCTTTGGGCGGCTGGACCAAGAAGACCAGAGGTTGAAGAAGCACTACGGCCGTTGGATGGACATCGTACAGTCACTGAAGCTAGAAACGTTTATTATTGACTAAGTTGACAAAGCCCTTGGTATGCTCCAACTTAGTAGGCCCACAGGTCAGCCTCCGAAACAGTGCGCCTCAGATGTCAGGGGGAGGAATCATTTTTTGGCGGCCGAAGCTAAGAATATCCGAGATTGAAGAAGTACGACATCCGTTGGATAGACATCCAACGGCCACTGCTGCTAGAACCGTGTGTTGACTATAATAAGTTGGCAAAGCCTTGCATACGCGTCAACTTATTTTTTTTAGGGGATGCGTCACTTAGTAGGCCCACAAGTGTGTGGCAGAGAACTTATAGCCCATTTAGGTTTTGTAAGAATTTACAACCCATTTTGGAATTCTAATGGAATTTACAACAGCCCATTTACAGTTTGTTAGAAGTATAGCCCATTTTTTAGCTAGGACAGTGATTAATAATTTCAACCAACCGTTGAAGACAGAATTCGATAAAATTTCCCACATTTTGATGGGCTCCGAAATATTTTTATCCCGAAATTTCTAGTCAGATTAAATATAAATTTGTATTACGTAAAAGTCCAATGAAACATTGCATGTGCAACAATGAAAAATTAAGATTTTCAAAATCCATAAGCAATATTTTATAAACTAATTTCGTGTTTGGTGCATTTTTTATAGTTACTGCCAGTTTTTATAATTACATCCCATTTATTATTTTTAAAGCCCATTTTCCTGTTAAGCCTAATGCATCCCTCCTAGGAAAGATTTGTAGCCCAGCGGGGCAGAGAATAACAAGTTGACCTTGCCTGGGTATTCCTCAAAAAGACGTATAGCTGGGCTAGCCATTTTCATCTTGAAAAAATTAGTATCTGGGCTGGATATCTAGCCTGGGCTAGACGGGTCATAGCCTGCCCAGTTAATACCCTGCTCTCCTCTGAACAACAACGAAATCATCGCCAAGAAAAACTCTGCAGTGCTCACGCCTCAAAAACACAAATACTGATCGAGCTGATTGGTCCCAGTTGTCGGCCGCACCTTGTGCAATTCTCTCTTTTATATTGACTACATAGGTTGACAATGGTGTGGGACCGTGATGTCGGGAAACCAGGAGAAAGCAAAAAAATATAGTTGTACATAATAAGGAGGCACTTGTGTACGTACGGCTATGGCCCTAGTGGGTCCCTAGTGTCATCCAGTCAAAATAAAGTCATCTCCTGAATCCTCATGTTCGTTGACGATGTTAACAATGCTCGGCGCCACGGCAAGCGCAACAACTCAAAGGACAATGGAGAGGGCCTCGCGGGCCCTATGGATGGTCTGATACAGCGCCCGCTACTCATTCAGGAAGCCGGGATCATCAAACACCTATGAGCACCTTCGAGAAACTGAGACGGCATGAAATGGTAAGGCCGCGCTTGGGAGCTCTGGTTTATTTCAAACATGTATTAACATACAAGTGTAATTTACTCGTCATCGAAAACAACGCGTAAAATAAAGGCGTAATGAAATTGAGGGCCCGAGGTCTATAAGTAAAACCGGCGGGTTACGCGTGTAATTTGAGAGACCAGTGTATATTTTATGAGCACTGCTATATGGACAACATTACAGATGATACATGCACGACGTGCGTATCATGCCATCCATGGGCAAGGCTAAAACAGCAGCTAACGGCTGGATTAGCAATCGTCGGAGTGTCGTTCAGCGTTTTTATCGTGTGTCAAGTACTTCCGATATTTTACTAGTTGAAATTGACCAACCAAGCGCCTTCGCCCGAGACCATCTGCTTTAATTTACAAGCGTTAGTTTTACAAGCGGTTTTGGTTGGAAAACGACGATCCAATCACGGCGTAATATCATGAGTTGGTTGGAAGATCATATGGTTTCACGTCTAACCTACTCGACTTGTCGTATAGGCTATGAAGGAAACATCAGACGATGAACTTCTTAAGCACGAAAACAACAGAAGAGGATGATCTACTTAACAAGCAATCACTGGCATTAGATCGACATGCAAAACAATACGAAGCATTATTCTCAGGAGGCACGGTGAACAGCTCGTGATGCCGCATGCCACAACATTCCAAGCTCAACTTTGCAATCAAGCACAAGGCCTGACATTACATAGACAATATTCAGAACAAACTCTTAACACAGGAATATCTCAGCAGAGTAACTATTTACTTCTAAACTGAACACATGAATAGGAAAAAACACTCGACGCTGCTCACAGCAAGGGCATCCCACTCAAAAATATCAAATGCATGTCTTCTGGCTAACATCAATGAGCAAATTTTGACAAGGTTTTCCAATTCCAATATATTAAACTAACGTCTTCTTGCTAACATCAATGATTAAACTTTGACAAGCTTTTCCCATTCAAAATATGTAATGCCTATGATCGTGGAGTCATGTCGTAGCTTTTGTACTTGTTTGGGCACTTTTTGCCCAGGGCACTTCCACATGTTGTTAAATTGCCAATGGTCTCTACAGACTAGTCATGTCACCGGTGTCTAATAATACTCTGTAAAGCTTCTCGGTCATTCCTTTTGTAATGTAGCACAAACAGTGACTGCTTCTTTCTGCAAAGTGGAACGACCAACTAGACCCAGTAATGCAGCAGTTTGCCTTACACATTGGCTCCTTTTGTGCAGTTCAACTAAAATCGGAGTCGGAATAAAACCGAGCTTTAATTTTGATATCCCTGTAAGCAACAATAGGTATAAGGGAAACAATTACTAAGAAATAACGGTTGATGACTTGTACTCCCAGAAGAAAAGCATCTACTGATCTACTTTATCTTAATGGGAAACAAAGCAGGAGAGTAGCAATTCTCCATCAGTGTGATTCATTCATATTGACTGAGACATTATCTTAACAATGCCTTGTTTCAACATGTATAAAGAACAACAAAGTTTATAAAGGGGGTGATGCTGAATTTGTTGTAACAAAGCAACAAGCATCATGTCTAGGTTGGTCCCATTTTTGTTCACTACTTAATGGGAAAAGACAGCAATACAATAGCTTCAATTCATCATTTATTTAAAATAGTACCAATACAAGTAGCACAACATCTCAAAACACACTGCACGATCATGTGGATAAAGGCAAGTACCAACCTGTCATGATGCACACAAGATCACGTACGAATCTGCCAACACGAATAGGAAATCCAATCTCGTTTTGTGCAGTTGCACTAAAATCAAGCAAAGTGTTTCGCGTAGTGAAGCAAAATGTCACAATAGCAACAAGTTGAATAGATATCCCTGTATAAACAGAGGAAAAAAAGGAATCAATTACTGGCTAATAAAGGATGATGAAACATGTGGCCACAAAAATGGTAATCCCGCCAATCCCTAACAAGTGTTACAGTTTTGAAATAAGATTCAGTAGTTAATTCTGAGAGTGGCATCAATTACTGGCTTATAAAGGGGGTGATGCTGAATTTGTTGTAACAAAGCAACAAGCATCATGTCTGGGTTGGTCCCATTTTTGTTCACTACTTAATGGGAAAAGACAGCAATACAATAGCTTCAATTCATCATTTATTTAAAACAGTACTAATACAAGTAGCACATCATCTCAAAGCACATTGCACAATCATGTGGATGAATGCCTATACTGACCTTTCATGAGACGACCAACATAAAATACGAATCTACCAACACGAATAGGAAATCCAATCAAGTTTTGTGCAGTTGCACTGAAATCAAGCAAAGTTACCGGTGTGACATTTAAGTTTTCTATAGCAACAAGTTGAATAGATATCCCTGTTTTAAGAGGCAAAAAAGAAAACAATTACTGGCCAATAAAGGAGAATGAAACATGCGGCCACAAAAAGAAGCATCTACCTTATCTTGATGGAAAACAAAGTATAGGACAATAGCATTTCTAAACCGGTTGCATTGATTCATATTAACAGAGAAATTCTTTTAAAACAGATCAGTAGTTAACTCTGAGATTAACAACAGCAAAATAGCTGCATGGGACATGCCAGCACCATGTGCGTCCACACATATAAATGGGTGATGCAGAGTATGTAGCCAAGCAGCATATATGCGCTGGTCCCATATTTGTTCTCTTTGAACCTTCTTCCTATGTGAGGGAAGCAAATCTAGTCGTGCACAAACTACCCGACCCCCCAGTTTCTTTCCCTTTTCAACAAAGAGATCGGTTCCTTACAGATGTGTGTACTGGGTTACCCCCCTTTTCCCTTTTTGACCTACAAAGCGGCTGGATAGCCAGTCTATACTACTTTCCGCCCCTCCTTTCCTCATTGGACCACGTCCTAGATTCTTGCTCCAGCCCACCGCACCCTTCTTTCCTCTTTGAACCAAGACCTAGATTCGACTACAGATCGAAAAAGATCCACATGCAGCTAGAGCAACGACGGTTTCAAAGAAACTTATACCTAGGGTCGTTGGGATGTGGCAAGGCGTGCGACGGGAGGCTGGATCTACCCACACTACGTACGGCAGAGAGGAAGAAGGGGTCGGTGGCCCTCCCGCACAGGCGATGGGTGAAAGAGAACAGCGCAGCCGGCAGTGGATTGCCTCCCTCCCCTTCCCGGTGCGACAGGATACAGACGCCTCCTTCACCAGCTACGAGGGGGGAGAGAGAGATAAGAGGCCAATGCAGTCTTGTTTAGATCTGGTGAAGAGAGGGTGAGAGAGAGACAAGAGGCCAACGCAGTCTTGTTTAGATCTGGTGAAGAGAGGGTGAGAGACTGGATATAGCAAACCCTAGCAAATGAACGCTGAGCCTCCAGCGTGTAACATATATGTAGTGCGGCGAGCGTGTGGAGAGTGCAAACCCTAGCGAACAAGTGCTGAGGCTCCCGCTTATATATATACTACTGTAGTATGGACTGAGCTCCGGTGCCTTCACTGCACCTGCTTTTGGCTGTATGACAGGTGAGCCAGCCACATTTTGGGCCCACCAGTCGTAAAACCCTAGCAAAAATTGCACCAACGTGAAAGATGACTGCGTCTCCAATGCAACCAAGGTGAACTGATGAAGGATATCATCTTTGTGCATAACAAGCAAAGAGCACTGATGGAAGAAAGCTTGTTTTTCGTCGAAATTCGATCAGCTTCACCAGCCGACGCAACCATGAGCATCAATAGGTCATCATGGTGATGCATCATCCATTTGGCATCAAGTTTGGGTGAGGCACCTAAGAAGTTCGACAAATCTCACTGTGGTCTGTTTCTTCTCAGTAATCAAGCTCGAGGAAGGAAGACCCACGTGGTAGAGGACAGTGAGGCGGAACAACAATGGCCATCCAATTTTGTGCAGTTCCACTAAAATTGAGGAAGACATGCCTGGGTATGGAGACACGCATCGTTGTTTCCAAAAATATAAAAAAGGGTTAGCAACGACATCTCAGTTGTCAATAAGAATTAATGAAAAGTACACCAACAAACATAAGCATCATAATTATCTTGATGGGAACTAAACCAGGATACCCGAGAAAAAAAGCATTTCTTCATTTAACCAGTGATAGTACTACCACCATATGGACAATGACCGCACAACCACCATGTACTTTTTGTCGAAACAACATGTATACCTCCACCGAGGCATAAATCAGGACAACCTTTTGAGTGGCATTTCCTCTATAATAGTACTAGTAGATGATGTTGGACCAGCCGACGAACCCTAGCTACTATGCATGGGGAGCTAGGGAGTAGTCGCATAGAAGAAAACCCGCATGCAGCGACCTGGGGAGCTGGACCAGTACAAGAAGTTATACCTCAGGTGGTCGAGATGTCGTTTAGGCGGGCGGGCGGGATCTGCCCACACGACGGCAGCGAACAAGGGCGCGGAGAGGATCTTCGTCCGTGCCAGCGCCGGCTCCGAGAGGACGGTGCACATCGGCTTCCTCCATCGCCGACGGCGACAACGTCAACGCTGCACCTCCTCACCTTCCGCAGTGGAGATTCGGCCAGATCTGTGACCACCGGTGAGGAGAGAGATAGAGTGGAGATTGTCATCTTGTTTTGATATGGAGAGGGTGAGAGAGCGAGACGCGAGAAACTCTATCAAACAAGAGGCTATAATGGAGTAAAAAATCTCTCCATAGCAGTGGTTTTAAATAGAATACGCGCGTTCCCAGAAAAAAGAAACGAAAACTGGCGGACAATTTTTTAAGGGTCTGTCTAGGACACATCTAGATGTGGCACCGTTATGTCACATATAAGTTGATGTCCACTCTGTTTGTGGTCTTTTCCTAGTTTTTTTGGTTTCTTGTTGCTACATATGTGATATCCTTAAATAACATCTAGATGTGAATTAGACAAACTGATTTTCTAACATACCAAGAAAGAAAACTCGATCAAAAACACGCCCCTGCTTCCAGGTCGCGAGAGTCGTCGCGCACACACACATAGACATAGACATGCATATCCGTGTTTACGTAAAATTCCATTTACATCTCCATCTCCAATCATATTTTTCCAACTAGCACATTATTTACGTTGTTAATTATAGATGCAGCAATATTAACGTACAACATCTCTTGTTTGCGCACGTCCGGACCGCTGCCACGGCAGGTCTTGACCAACCCGAACCCTCTTCATCACCCGCGCGTGCTTCCCGCCCGAAACGGTCAGTGCCGCATTCATGGCCGGCCAGAGCGGACACGACCTCTCACTGGCGCCGGCATTGATTGCGGCGCGCCGGCCGAGAGAGCGTCGCCCGCGCCGCTTCCGGGTGCACTTGGCTGCTCCGCGTTCAAAGGTCGCAATAGCCAGCTACAACATGCGCGATCTCTTCCAGTGGTAAGTTCTTGGGAGTCCGTGCTACAGCTAGTACTCCATGGCGCGATCAATCGACAAGCAGGCGGGAAAGTTATGGTATACTACTCGGTTTGTGGTGAGTGGCATGCCGAGCGACCGTGTGGGGTCGAGCCGTGGAGGAGGGTGAGACACGAACACGATAGACGTGATTTAATCGTTGGTTTTGCTCGATGGCGCGATCCAACGAAACAAAACGTTGGTTTCTCTCCGTTTCCATTTTTTCTCCAGAAAAACAAAAACTTTTCCACTCCATTTTCATTCCTATTCCAAGGTTGCCCCGTTACAACATTCCATCAAATACAAAGTAAAACTAACACGCATGTTGATGCATCTCAATGATTCATAGATCATAGCCAATATTTACTTCACAACTAAAGGAAAAAGTTGTGAGAGCATGTATGATAGAAAAACTACTGATGGGGTCACTACGACTTAAACCCTAAACCCTAAACATGATTTAATTTCCTGGCCAGGTAGAACCTGTCGAAGGAATGTGCTAGAGGGAGATTCTTTAGTGAGAATGTCAGCAACAATAGAAGCAGCACTCTTTGGTTCTCCACCTTCTGGTACCTCTTGTTCCATAGCACTTTCCATGTCGGGAAGGAAAGACGGCTGGCACCCTCGGATCATACAATGCTTTTGTGCAGTTCCACTAAAATCGACCTGAGCATCCCTGATGGCAAAGATATTGAAGAATTGTGATTATAATAATAGTACTGGCACTAGTTCATGAGACATAAACTCATCACAAATAGAAGCCGGTAGAAGTAGAGAAAGATCGACATGGAGATGGAGCTATGGCAGTGGAGCAAGTCGGCTCCAAAAGGAAGATGGACTACCTGGGACGTCGGGCTGTAGCTAGAAGGGCGGTTGGGACGCGACATCAGCCCATACCGCGGTGACCCCCAATTGGGACGCACCGACTGTGGGTTTTCTCCCTCGCCGATGTTGACGGCATCTACGGAGAACATTGTTCCCTTCCCCAGCTGCGGGATCAGGCTCGTCGTTCTATGCTTGTGAAGAGAGCAACCTAAGCAAGCAGGCTTGTAGCTTAGGCTCCTGCTAGTGTATATATAGTGGTTTTCTTTTTCTCTCCATATCAACCATTTTATATTGCGTACGTGTCATTCAAGAGTGAAATGATGGTTGCTTCTTCCGACTAACTTACTGTGTGATTTGACTGCTCCTTAGTGGCCCCTACACATACTCCCCCTACGTGTATGCAACAGTCACACGTACACATGGACGCAAAAACGTGTGCGACGCCCTAATGCATGCATGTCCGAGCACACGACGGAACACACACAGTCACCCTCAAGTGCTCAACCTACACGTGCATGCACACACATACTCAGTCAGTGTCAGCTAGTGACCGTATGAACATCAGAATATATATATATATATATATATATATATATATATATATATATATATAGAGCGTAATGAGCGTATTATGAAGTCCATTGACCGTTTTTTTACAAATATACAGTGACAGATAGTGTATTTATCTCGTTTGAAATTAAGCCATATTAACCAGAGAGGAGGCAGCATGGACTAGCATTACTTTGCTGTGTCCCGTCAACTTGCCGAACATGGAGAAGGTTGCAGGACGGGAGAAGCTTGTGCGTCGTGGCTCGCAGGACAAGGATAAACTTTTGACTAATGCAAGCTCTCCCTCGCTCAGGCGGTGGACGTGCTACAGTTAATTCGGTGTCAGATTGCCAGAAGCATACACTATACTACTAGTGCTATTATTGTTCGACTTCCCGAACCGCCAAGCGCAAAGTTTACTAGTACTACTACTATAATCCATAAAGGTACGTACTATACTAGCACTAGGAACCGGATGGAGGAGCGTCTGCACTCTTATTATAATTTTAAAATGTGATAAAGCAATCTTCAACACATTTGGTTCTCTGCGAGGGTTCTCGCATGTGATAATGGAAGTTGATTGCATGGAACAGTCGCCACAATTCTCGCTTAATTCTGGCTCATATCCTGTTACAAATAGTAGCGCTTAGTAATATTTCCTCTTTTTTTGTTATTCAGCATGTAAACAGATCAGCAAACCTTGCGGCGCATCTTCGTGCGAACCGTGCTTGCTGCACTTTGAATGTGGCCGAGAGCTGGCTTGATGAAACACCTCGCTTCCTAATTCTTTTTTTTGCGGGGTACCTCGCTTCCTAGTGACCAGTGTCTTGGCTGATCGTCCTAAGAATGCTTATATATGGATAAAGCTCTCTCATTTACCCGCAAAAAAGATTAAGCCATATTAACCAGAAAGGAGGGAGTATGGACTAGCACTACTTTTTAGTGTGTCCCATCAACTCGCAGAACGAGGAGAAGCTTGCAGGACAAGGTGAAGCTCGCTTACGCCTTTTAACTAATGCAACCTACCCTCGGTGGACATGCATCAGTCCATTCGGTGTCAGATTGTCAGAGGCAAAGTCCTACACTGAAGTACCCAACATACGAAGAGCCAAGCGCAGTAGTATGCGTACTTGGTTTTGCACCTTCATACTACTCCACCCTCCGTCACAGTTTATAGGGCGCGCTTCATTATAATGCATTTCTCTCAATGCATTTCCACCACCAGAGAGACTTTAGACACGTTTGGTTTAATGCTCAATTAATTAGGGCGTGGTAACCGCAATCAAGTCCACAATTTTCTCTCCATGTAATGTACTACTACGGAGTGCATGCATGTGTGTACCCCGGGGTGGAAGCACTGCATGCATGTGTGTACGCATTATTCCCACTAGTAATAGACGCCGTGCTATAACTACCAATGCTATTTTTCAGGCAGATCGCTAGTCGCCTTGGTCCCACAGATTTTTTTTCTTTTTTCTGAAGCACGTTGTATAAACAGTGATGGATGGAGTAGTATGAGCGGATTCAAAGAAGAGCGTACTGATGGTTGCTTCTTCAGAGCAACTTACAGTGGAAAAGGTGGGGCTTATGATTTGACTGCTCATTACTCACTATTAATGCGGCGCAACGATCGGGCTGAGTCTCCCATGCAGTTGTGCACTACTCCCTCGGTTCTTAAATATACTCTGGAGTATTTGTCTTTCTAGAGATTTCAACGAGTGACTACTCAAATATTTGTCTTTTTAGAGATTTCAAATGGACTGGAAACATACAGATGTATATAGACATATTTTAGAGTGTAGATTCACTCATTTTGCTCCTTATGTAGTCGCTTGTTGAAATCTCTGTTAAGACGAATAGAATATTTAGGAACGGTGGGAGTACACATATGAAGCAAAATGAGTGAATCTACACTCCAAAATATGCCCATTTGAAATTTGTAAAAAGACAAATATTTAGGACCGAAGGAGTATAATTTTCTGCATGGCACATGGACCCAGATGATGAAGAGGCTTCTGGCAATGCTATCAAGCTTCCATCAAGGTTCTGGCCCCCGGGTCTATCTTTATCATATCAACCTCCTACTAATTAGTTATTTACTTTGCTATTTACTTTGGCTTTATTTTACTTTGCATCTTTATCATAAAAATACCAAAAATATTATCTTATCATATCTATCAGATCTCACTCTCGTAAGTGGCCCTATAGGGATTGACAACCCCTATTTGCGTTGGTTGCAAGGATTTATTTGTTTTGTGTAGGTGCGAGGGACTCGCGCGTAGCCTCCTATTGGATTGATACCTTGGTTCTCAAAAACTGAGGAAAATACTTACGCTACTTTGCTGCATTATCCATTCCTCTTCGGGGAAAACCAACGCAGTGCTAAAAGAGGTAGCAGTGGGTCGGCTAGTCTTCGGCCCAGTCGGTCCGGAACATTTTTTTAAACAGACTTCGTTGGAAAAATCCTAATAAATAAAATAAAAATCTAAAAAAACAAAAATAAATTTCCACCTTCTAAATGGAATATTTGGAACATGATGAACATTTTCTTGGCCTAAAAATACAATTTTTAAAAATGCATATTTTTCTAATTTGAATAAAATTGCAATAAAATCCAAATAAAATTATTTATTTGATTTTAATATTTTTCCTCTAATATTTCATTTATTTTGGAGAAGTCATATTATCTTCTCTCATATATTTTTAATATGAAATATTTTCAGAGAGAAAAATAATTAAAACCAAAATGATCCTTGCTTCGATATTTGAGAAAAATTCCAAATATGAAAACGATGAAATCCCCAACTCTCTCCGTGGGTCCTTGAGTGGCTTAGAATTTCAAGGATCGCAAAACGAAATGCAATAAAATATGATATGCATGAATGACGTATGTATAACATTCCAAATTGAAAATTTGGGATGTTACAAACCTACCCCCTTAAGATGAATCTCGCCCTTGAGATTTGGGTTGGCTAGAAAATAGGTGTGGGTGGTCTTTGCGTAGGTCTTCATCTCGTTCCCAGGTGGCTTCATCCTCGGTATGGTGGCTCTATTAAAATCAAATAAATAATTTTATTTGGATTTTATTACAATTTTATTCGAATTAGAAAAATATGCATTTTTCAAAATTTCATTTTTAGGGCAAGAAAATGTTCATCATGTTCTAAATATTCCATTTAGACGGTGACAATTCGTTTTGGTTTTTTTAGTTTTTTATTTTATTTATTAGGATTTTTCCGGCGAAATCTGTTTAAAAAAATGTTCTGGACCGACTAGGCCGAAGCCCAGCCGGCCCACTCCCGTGCCGCCCTCGTCGTCGTGCTCGCGACGGACTCGGGGAGTCCGACCCCGAGCCACCGCATCGCCCCCTCCCGCACGCCACCGCACCCCCCGGGCCTTTAATAACCCAGGCCGCCACCGTCGCCCCGCCACCCCACCACCTAGCACCGCCTGTCGCCGCCTGCCCGCCGGATCTCGCCGGAATCCCGCCGGATCTTGCCGGTTTCCGCCACCGTTTTTTTGTTTTTAGGTAAAAGCCGCCAGTTTTCTTAAAACCCCAGGTTCAGTTTTTTTATTATGCTTAGATCAGTTTTCACCGGTTTACTGTTTCGCGGATGTTCGTCTATCCGTTCGTTTCAACGAACGTTGTTCGCCGGTTAGGTTCATGATGTCTACTACACAACCTTCTTCTTGTAGACGTTGTTGGGCCTCCAAGTGAAGAGGTTTGTAGGACAGTAGCAAATTTCCCTCAAGTGGATGACCTAAGGTTTATCAATCTGTGGGAGGCGTAGGACGAAGATGGCCTCTCTCAAACGACCCTGCAACCAAATAACAAAGAGTCTCTTGTGTCCCCAACACACCCAATACAATGGTAAATTTTATAGGTGCACTAGTTCGGCGAAGAGATGGTGATACAAGTGCAATATGGATAATAGATATGGGTATTTGTAATCTGAAAATATAAAAACAGCAAGGTAACTAATGATAAAAGTGAGCACAAACGGTATTACAATGCTAGGAAACAAGGCCTAGGGTTCATACTTTCACCAGTGCAAGTCCTCTCAACAATAATAACATAATTGGATCATATAACTATCCCTCAACATGCAACAAAGAGTCACTCCAAAGCCACTAATAGCGGAGAACAAATGAAGAGATTATTGTAGGGTACGAAACCACCTCAAAGTTATTCTTTCGGATCAATCTATTCCAGAGTTCGTACTAGAATAACACCTTAAGACACATATCAACCAAAACCCTAATGTCACCTAGATAATCCAATGTCACCTCAGGTATCCGTGGGTATGATTATACGATATGCATCACACAATCTCAGATTCATCTATTCAAACCAACACAAAGTAATTCAAAGAGTGCCCCAAAGTTTCTACCGGAGAGTAAATACGAAAACGTGTGCCTACCTCTATGCATAGGTTCATGGGCGGAACCCGCAAGTTGATCACCAAAACATACATCAAGTGAATCAATAGAATAACCCATTGTCACCACGGTTATCCCACGCAAGACACACATCAAGTGTTCTCAAATCCTTAAAGACTCAATCTGATAAGATAACTTCAAAGGGAAAACTCAATTCATCACAAGAGAGTAGAGGGGGAGAAACATCATAAGATCCAACTATAATAGCGAAGCTCACGATACATCAAGATCGTGCCACCTCAATAACATGAGAGAGAGAGAGATCAAACACATAGCTACTGGTACATACCCTCAGCCCCGAGGGAGAACTACTCCCTCCTCGTCATGGAGAGCATCGGGATGATGAAGATGGCCACCGCAGAGGGATTCCCCCCTCCTGCAGGATGACGAAACGGGTCTAGATTGGTTTTCGGTGGCTACGGAGGCTTCTGGCGGCGGACCTAGCGATCTATTCTGCTCCCCGATGGTTTTAGGGTATATTGGTATATATATAGGAGGAAGAAATACGGCAGGGGAGCCACGAGGGTGGAGGGCGCGCTCGCTGCCTCGTGCCTTCCTCGTTGCTTCCCTTATGTACACCCCAAGTCTTCTGGATTGCGTTCGTTCCAAATATCACGCTCCCGAAGGTTCCATTCCGTTTGGACTCTGTTTGATACTCCTTTTCTGCGAAACACTGAAACAAGGGAAAAACAGGAACTGGCACTAGGCTCTGGGTTAATAGGTTAGTCCCAAAAATAATATAAAAGTGTTTAATAAATCCCATAAACATCCAAGACAGATAATATAATAGCATGAATTCTTCATAAATTATAGATACGTTGGAGACGTATCAGCATCCCCAAGCTTAATACATGCTCGTCCTCGAGTAGTTAAATGATAAAAGAAATAATTTATGAAGTGTGAATGCTAGCAGGTACACATGTTTGATCAATGATAATTTCAATCACCTTTTCTCGCATCATTATATATCATAACAATAGCTCATCTCATGAAGCTTCTCATGATCAAGTAACAAACTATTCACATGTTAAATTATAGAACATAAACTTTCTTGAAAAAACAAACCGTGTTATCAGTCATCAAACAATTACAATTCATCTTATTTTTAGGAAGAGTCTATGTCAGAGCTTTGATTTAGCAAACCCCACATACTCAACTATCATGTAGTCTTTCACAATTGCTAACACTCACGCGATATTTATGGGTTCAAAGTTTTAATCAGACACAGAGAAAGATAGGGGCTTATAGATTCGCCTCCCAACCTTTTACCTCAAGGGTAATGTCAACAATAATAGTTCATGAAGCCTTACATCTAATTGGATATACATATATATCAGAATCTTTCCAACACAATGTGCTTGCTAAAGGATAAAATGTAAAAAGGAAAGGTGAAGATCACCATGACTCTTGCATAAGGGTAGAAGATAAAAGTAAAGATAGGCCCTTCGCAGTGGGAAGCAGAGGTTGTCATGCGCTTTTATAGTTGGATGCATAAAATCTTAATGCAAAAGAACGGTCACTTTATTGTCCCCTGTGATAGGGACCTTTATTATGCAGTCCATCTCTTTTATTGTTTCCATATCACAAGATCATATAAAGCTTATTTTCTCCACACTAAAAGATCATACATATTTAGGGAGAAATTTTTATTGCATGCACCGATGACAACTTACTTGAAGGATCTTACTCAATCCATAGGTAGGTATGGTGGACTCTCATGGCAATACTGGTTTAAGGGATGTTTGGAAGCACAAGTAGTATCTCTAGTTGGTGCAAAGAATTTTGCTAGCATGAGGGGGAAAGGCAAGCTCAACATGTTGGATGATCCATCACAATATACTTTATTTCAGATAAAAGAAAACATAACCCATTACATTGTCTTCCTTGTCCAACATCAATCTTTTAGCATTTCATATTTTAATGAGTGATCACAACAACAAAATATGTCCAAGATAATATATTTATATGTGAAATTTCTCTTCCTTCAATATTCTTTCATGAATTGTTCAAGTGACCAATACAATGTTTGCTAACCTTCAATAAATTTACCACCTCTACTTCTTGTATGTGAAGTCATCACTCTCCATGGGATAAGCATATGAAACATATATAATTTCAGATTTATGATATTCACTCATTCAACTATTCACTCCTAGGATATAAGTGAAGCACACGAGTAAATGACAAACTACTCCAAAAAGATATAAGTGAAGATCAATGAATAGTTAAATAATTATGTAGCTATGTGAAGACTCTCTAACATTTAATAATTTCAGATCTTGATATTTTATTAAAACAGCAAGCAAAGCAAAATAAAATAACATTCTAAGAATGGCAAACATCATGTGAAGAAGCAAAAACTTAGGATCAACCGAAACTAACCGATAGTTGTTGAAGAAGAAAGGTGGGATGCCAATCGGGGCATCCCCAAGATTAGACGCTTGAGACTTCTTGAAATATTATCTTGGGATGCCTTGGGCATCCCCAAGCTTGAGCTTTTTTTTCTCCTTAATTCCTCTCATATCACGGTCTCCCTAAATCTCAAAAGCTTCATCCACACAAAACTCAACAAGGACTCGTGAGATAAGTTAGTATAAACCATTGCAAAAACCTTATCATACTCTATTGTAGAAAATCACTAAAATTATTATTCAACATTGCATACTAAATTCCTCTGCATATTTAATAGTCATATCCTCAAATAGAATCATTAAATAAGAAAACGTATGCAAACAATGCAAACATAACAACATTCTGCCTAAACAGGACAGTCTATAAAGACTACAGCAAGATTCATACTTCCCTAGCTCCAAAAATTGTGAAAGAAAATTCCCACTGTAGTAAATTTATCAGAGCTTAATATGCAAAATATTTCAACATTTTATCACATTCTGACTTTTCTAGGGAATTATTGCAACAGCGGTAAACTTTCTGTTTTCAAACAGCAACATGGAGACTTGTAAAATAGGCATAGTAAAGGCTATAAATGCCACTTTTATTTAAATAAAATATGCAAAATATTGTTATAAATAACAGCAAGAAAATCCTAACAAAATAAATTGATGCTCCAAGCAAAACACATATCATGTGGTGAATAAAAATATAGCTCCAAGTAAAGTTACCGATGAACGAAGAAGAAAGAGGGGATGCCTTCCAGGGCATCCCCAAGCTTAGGCTTTTGGTTGTCCTTGAATATTACGTTGGGGTGCCTTGGGAATCCCCAATCTTAGGCTCTTTTCACTCCTTATTCCATAGTCTATCGAATCTTTACCCAAAACATGAAAACTTCACGACACAAAACTTAACAGAAAACTCGTAAGCTCCGTTAGTATAATAAAGCAAATCACCATCATAAGGTACTGTAATTAACTCATTATAAATTAATATTGGTGTAATATCTACTGTATTACAACTTCTCTATGGTTCATACCCTCCGACACTACTCATAGATTCATCAAAATAAGCAAACAACACGATGAAAACAGAATCTGTCAAAAACAGAACAGCCTGTAGTAATCTGTAGGTTTCGACCACTTATGTAACTCATAAAATTCTCAAATAAATTGGTGGACTTGGGGAATTTATCTATTAATCATCTTCATAAATAATCAACTAAATAGCATTCTCCGGTAAAAAACAATTAGCTAATCTCGTGAGCGCTAAAGTTTTTGTTTTTTACAGCATGATCATAAAGACTCCACCCAAGTCTTCCCAAAGGTTCTACTTGGCACAAACACTAATTAAAACATAAAACCACATCTAAACAGAGGCTAGATGAATTATTTATTACTAAAAAGTAACAAAAATCAAGGAACAAAAATAACATTGGGTTGCCTCCCAACAAGCGCTATCGTTTAACGCCCCTAGCTAGGCATGATGATTTCAATGATGCTCACATAAAGGATAAGAATTGAAACATAAAGAGAGCATCATGAAGAATATGACTAGCACATTTAAGTCTAACCCACTTCCTATGCATAGGGATTTTTTGAGCAAACAACTTGTGGGAACAAGAATCAACTTGCATAGGAAAGCAAAACAAGCATAACTTTGAATCTTTAAGAACATAGAGAGGAAACTTGATATTATTGCAATTCCTACATGCATATGTTCCTCCCTCATAATAATTTTCAGTAGCATCATGAATGAATTCAACAATATAAGCATCACATAAAGCATTCTTTTCATGATCTACAAGCATAGAAATTTTACTACTCTCCACATAAGCAAAATTCTTCTCATTCATAATAGTGGGAGCAAACTCAACAAAATAACTATCATGTGAGGCATAATCCAATTGAAAGTTAAAATCACGATGACAAGTTTCATGGATATTATTCTTTATAGAATACGTGTCATCACAATAATCATCATAGATAGGATGGATGCTTTCATCATAATAAATTTTCACATCAATACTTGGGGGACTAAAAATATCATATTCATCAAACGTAGCATCCCCAAGCTTGTGGCTTTGCATATCATTAGCATCATGGATATTCAAAGAATTCATACTAACAACATTGCAATAATGCTCATCATTAAAAGATTTAGTGACAAACATTCTAATGCATTCTTCTTCTAGCACTTGAGCACAATTATCAGAATCCTTATTTTCATGATAGATATTAAAAAGATGAAGCATATGGGGTACTCTCAATTCCATATTTTTGTAATTTTATTTTATAAAATAAACTAGTGATAAAACAAGAAACAAAGAGATTCAATTGCAAGATCTAAAGATATACCTTCAAGCACTCAGCTCCCCGGCAATGGCTACAGAAAAGAGCATGATGTCTACTACACAACCTTCTTCTTGTAGACGTTGTTGGGTCTCCAAGTGCAGAGGTTTGTAGGACAGTAGCAAATTTCCCTCAAGTGGTTGACCTAAGGTTTATCAATCCGTGGGAGGCGTAGGATGAATATGGTCTCTCTCAAACAACCCTACAACCAAATAACAAAGAGTCTCTTGTGTCCCGAACACACCCAATGCAATGGTAAATTGTATAGGTGCACTAGTTCGGCGAAGAGATGGTGATACAAGTGCAATATGGATGATAGATATGGGTATTTGTAATCTGAAAATATAAAAACAGCAAGGTAACTAATGATAAAAGTGAGCACAAATGGTATTACAATGCTAGGAAACAAGGCCTAGGGTTCATATTTTCACTAGTGCAAGTCCTCTCAACAATACTAACATAATTGGGTCATATAACTATCCCTCAACATGCAACAAAGAGTCACTCCAAAGCCACTAATAACGGAGAACAAACGAAGAGATTATTGTAGGGTATGAAACCACCTCAAAGTTATTCTTTCGGATCAATCTATTCAAGAGTTCGTACTAGAATAACACCTTAAGACACATATCAACCAAAACCCTAATGTCACCTAGATACTCCAATGTCACCTCAAGAATCCGTGGGTATGATTATACGATATGCATCACACAATCTCAGATTAATCTATTAAAACCAACACAGAGTACTTCAAAAAGTGCCCCAAAGTTTGTACCAGAGAGTAAAGACGAAAACATGTGCCAGCCCCTATGCATAGGTTCATGGGAGGAACCCGCAAGTTGATCACCAAAACATACATCAAGTGAATCAATAGTATAACCCATTGTCACCACGGTTATCCCACGCAAGGCATATATCAAGTGTTCTCAAATACTTAAAGACTCAATCTGATAAGATAACTTCAAAGGGAAAACTCAATTCATCACAAGAGAGTAGAGGGGGAGAAACATCATAAGATCCAACTATAATAGCAAAGCTCGCGATATATCAAGATCGTGCCACCTCAAGAACATGAGAGAGAGAGAGATCAAACACATAGCTACTAGTACATACCCTCATCCCCGAGGGAGAACTACTCCCTCCTCGTCATGGAGAGCAGCGGGATGATGAAGATGGCCACCGGAGAGGGATTCCCCCCTCCGGAAGGGTGCCGGAACGGGTCTAGATTGGTTTTCGGTGGCTACGGAGGCTTCTGGCGACGGAACTCCCATTCTATTCTGCTCCCCAATGGTTTTTGGGTATATTGGTATATATAGGAGGAAGAAATACGTCAAGGGAGCCACGAGGGGCCCACGAGGCTGGAGGGCCCCCCTGCCTCGTGCCTTCCTCGTTGCTTCCCTTATGTTCACCCAAGTCTTCTGGATTGTGTTCGTTCCAAAAATCACGCTCCTGAAGGTTTCATTCCGTTTGGACTTTGTTTGATGTTCCTTTTCTACGAAACACTGAAACAAGGGAGAAAACAGGATCTGGCACTAGGCTCTGGGTTAATAGGTTAGTCCCAAAAATAATATAAAAGTGTTTAATAAATCCCATAAACATCCAAAACAGATAATATAATAGCATGAATGCTTCATAAATTATAGATACGTTGGAGACGTATCAGTTCACACAACCAACGTTTGTTCGTTAGTCTTTTCTTTTTATTTTATTTTCGGCCAGGGACCAATCCACAATTTATTTTATTGCAGATTAGCCCCTGATCTTCAAACCCTCGCAGTTTCTTAACCGTTTTTCCAAATCTAGTGAAACCAATGCGAAAATCTTTGTCTCGAAACCCTCTTTCTATTTCATCAACTTGAACATGGTTTTGACAACTTAAAATTTGGTTTCAAGCAGATTTTTTTCGAAGTTCTTTTGACCGTAGTTTCAATTTCGTAGCTCCAAATTGATTGATACTTTTTGCAGATCGAATCTCTTCAGTTGAGTTTTCAGATTTCATCTTCTTATTTGAGTTTTACCCTGGCATCTATGCTTGAGTGCTTATGTATGCTATTGTTTATTTGCGATAGAATTCCCGGAGTGCAAAGCTTGCTACTACGAGTCACTAGGTTTTGCCGATCGTCAGCAAGGCAAGTAACACATTGATCATACTCTTTTCATACCCATTTTTTATGCATTAGTTTCAATCCTCAAACACTGCATGATTAGGATGTGTTTAACATGTGGGTATTGGGAAGTAGTTGATGAGGTAGAACCTATTGCCCTTTTATTATCAAACCCTTGGGAGTTACTTCTACGTTATGCTTATATTGCTATGCTATGCTCGTAGACGTGGTTTGGGTGAGAGAATACATGATAGATGTGAGATTGTTAATTAATGGTTAACTTAAGGTGGCTACTTTAATACACATCTGGGTGGATTGTTGGTTTTGGGCACCTAGAGAATCCAGTGTTGTCCTAGGATATCCTGGAGTACCCGTGTGATCATCCTATGGTCCTCCACCTAGGCTCAAAGGGATCGTAAGATTATTCATGCTAGAAACTTCCGTGTGTAGCCACAAGCTATTATGGGCTCTAGCATAGTTGAGTAGGTTGCATGACCTCTTCCAGTGGTAGGTTAGCAGATGTAGGGGATGTAGGTTGGTACTGTCTACCCAGGGTTAGAGTAAATGCTTCTAAAAGACTGTGCCTCGGTCATCCGTTTCTCAAACACCATGTAGTGCGAGAAATCCAATGGAGGAGATCGAGTCTTGTGGGGAAAAGTGCGCAAACCTCTGTAGAGTGTACAATCTAATCATGGTTAGCCGTGTCCCCAGTCATGGACATCTTGAGTATCTGGTTCTTGGATTATCATGTGGATCTCATCACTCTAAATTAATTTTTTGGGTTGATAGTTATTTCTAATTGGGATTGAGTTGGACGAACCTTCTCAATGTTGTTCAACTACCATGATAGTTAAATAAAATGTATTCCTTTGAAGTAGGGAAAATTGGCTTTTCGCAAAAACATATAAACCATAGAGCCTCCAACAGCCATATATGCATGTAGTGATACCATTTATTATGTTCATTGCTCTACTGTGTTACTATGCCAGCATATTCAATGTGCTGACCCATTTTCGGGCTGCAACGTATCATGTTGCAGACTTTTCAGACGAAGAGTAAGGTGCGCTAGGTCGTTGTCGTGCACCCAGATATGTCGTTGGAGTTGATGGACTCACTTTATCTTCGAAGCCTTCCGCTGTTATCTTATTTAGATGGCCTTAAGACATATTTATTGTGTTAAGTTCTCTCTTGAGACTATCGATGTAATAAGTGTGTGATTGCTACTCTGTTATAAATCCTTCGAGTATTGTGTGTGTCAGCATTACCGATCCAGGGATGACACATATGCACAGAGACTTGACCGTCAGAGGTCGGGTCGCTACATCACTACTGGTGGTTTACATTTTCCTGCTGCTCGTTACATTGCATATTTCATTACCAAATGCTTGCTTGCTAGGGAAAAGGTGGGTGCACTTAGTTCACCAAACCTTGCTGTTTTATGTCGTGCAATTGAGGACGATAACACGTATAGCTTGGGATCTATCATGGCTCATCGCCTCCATCTTAATAAATCTCAGGGCAAAATACATGGTGGGATTTATGCTACTCGTTTGGCAGCTCACATCGAGGTTGAGTTACGCCCTCATGATTTCTCTCTTACCAGAGTTTACCTAGACTATGCAGCCATGGATCACCATCACTTTATTGCACATGATCGTCCTCACATTGCCATTCCTTATAACTTGGTCTATAACATTGATACATGTGATGTTATCCCCTTGCCTGCACCTACTTTGTTTGATTCTGTTGCCAGGGCGGATACCAGATTATGCCTGCAGACATCCTCACCTACTGGAATGCTCATGCTGCTGTAGAGGCTGCACAGGCACCTCCACAGTGGGATCAGTGGATGCCCGCTCCTCATTAGTGGGATGAGTGGATGCCTGTTCCTCAGGATCCATACTACCCTCCAGACTACTGATTCACTAGCGAGTTAGGCCAAAAGCCTAAGCTTGGGGGAGTACGTGTTTCTCACCGACATTATATTCATGTTCACATATCATTTCATTTGTTGGTGTCATGCTTAGATTTATTTTCTTGCTTTTTCTTGTGTGTTTGAAAAACTTTAGAAAAAAATTAGTTATAGTAATTTACTTTCTATGCAAGTTTGTAGTAGTACTAAAAAGAAAATCCAAAAAGATTTCCTTGTTCTTCTTTTGCTTGTTTGGAGCTTTCCCGTGTAAATAGTTTTCTTATTTTTGCTTTTCCCTTATATGCTTGCTAAAGAAAACCAAAAACTCCGAAAATATTTCAGTGTGTTTCTCTGAATTTCTTTTCTTTTATTCGAGTCTTGCCGAGGAGAAGACCACGATGAAAATGTTGAGTGGCTTTCATATGAATAATTGTTGAACTAATAAGAGCCCATTTTACCTTGTCTTCTCCTGTTGAATAAAATGTTTTGCAGATTCCATCTTAGTCCATGGCACTCTTGCACTATTATTATGTTTATATCATTTGGTCGTGCAAGTGAAAGGCAATAATGACGATATTTGATGAGCCAGCAGTGGCAAAGAGAAACTGGTATGAACTCGACTTGTCTTGTCTGTGTAAATATGGTTGACCTAGTGCCCATGATTCAGCCCGTTATGATTAAACATGTTTGCAATGACAATTAGAGATTATAGTTTCTCATGCCATGCATAAGTAGCTGGGAGTGGATAATGATTTATCTAGGATATCAACATAGCATTAAAATTATTGTGATGTAGTATGATGATATGGTATCCTCCTTTGAATGTTCGAGTGGCTTGACTTGGTACATGTTCATTCATGTAGTTGAATCAAAACCAACATAGCCTCTATAATGTTTATGTTCATGGTGTTCATATCCTACTCATGCTAGTGTCTAGTGTTAGTTATGCATAATGGCTGGTCATGATCGTTGTTGCTCTCTAGCTGGCCGCTTCCCTGTCTTAAATTGCTAGCCTTTGCCTGTACTAAGTGGGAATTCTACTTGTACATCAAAAACCTTGAACCCAAAGTTATTCAGGATGAGTCAACCATACCTACCTATATATGGTATGACCATGTTGTGCTTAGTAAATTTGCATGTGCCACCTCTAAAAACTTCTAAAAAATTATCCGTTTTGTGTGCCTGGATTGTTCATGGTACAACAGGAGGTGGTCTATATCTTCCGTGCTAAGCATGTTATCCTCAGGTCGAGTGTTTATTCACTCGCCACCGCACGAGGAAATGGGCGGTAATAGGGATGCCCAGTCCCAAACTGCAAAATACAAAATCTCTTACATAATCAAACAAAAACTCCCAAATGGAGTCAAAACCTTTACTTTCCGCTTGGGGACCACCACTAGCGTGCTTAGCATGGAAGATGTTGATAACTTATGGTCGTGAAGTGAATAAGAAGGGTGCATGCCTCAAAATATCATTTTTCTCTGTTTTAAAAATTGACCTCTAGCACCTCTGCATATCACTGCTTCCCTCTGTGAAGGTACTTTCTACTTTCTTTTATGTTGTGTCACAACCTTCTAAAAACAAGTGCCAGAAACTGAGTAGAGCACATAGGTCATGATTTATGCATTGTGTACAGCTAATGTTGGGTGCATCATGACTGGATCTTTTCTACCATGAAGTATAATGTTTAGTCGCTGCTTGAACTTCGGAGGTGCTCTGCATTTATGTTTTTCCACTGGTACGCATCGGTCCTAAACAAACGGTTTTTAACCCCTTTCCGCGACGACATTTAGAACCGTCGCCAAGTGAGTGTAGGCGATAGGAGGGTCCTTACCACACGACCCAGAAACCGTCGACGATATGCCCTCCTGGCACACACGCTCGGCAAAATGAGGTCGTGTGCGACCATCAAGCGCTCAAATATGGAAATACGTACAGTAGAGCTAAAAAATACAATTATACGGCGAAATTGTTTCCGGACGCAAGTACATCCCACACAGTCAGTCCCCGCTAAATGTTTCCGTTCGTATGTACATCCCACACAGTTGCTCCAAGGAAAACCTTTCCGTTCACATGTACATCACACACAATTTTTCTTGTTAAATCATCTGTGATAGCGTTGCCATTGCACATGATATTAATAATTATATCGTTTGCGGTATTGAATGCATCACACACGGTGCATAGAAGAAACTGTGTGGCAAAGGCTGTCCATCACACACACTTTTTATGTGGTAAACGTTTGCGCAAGGTGGCCTAAAACAAACAGTTTTCAAGAGAAAGTCGTGTGTGCAATGGAGATTGATCGCACACGTAGTGGATCCTAGAAACGTTTCTGATCTCCATGTATATCGCAGACGTTTCACTTTCGCAAATCGTGTACAGTGTAATCCCTAATTTAAAAATCACATGTTTTGAATTTTAAAGTAGGCAATCACTTATTTCATATCCAAGCAGGTTTATTACAAATATAGGTTCAACCACGAATCCATAATTTGATGCACAAGTACATATACTGAAGAACTACATAAGCACCAAGTAAAGAATGATGAACCACAGTTGCACTAAAGATTGTAAAGAGAGAGGCGAAGGACATTCTGGTTGCTGGAGAAGGTGAAGCGGAATGCCCATATTGTGCCCTCCTCCATGCATAATGCACGCATGACTCTAGGCCAACCCCTTGTGATGGCTGCCCGTCCATCCTTCACTATCTTCATTAGTACTTCTCGATGCTCACTGTAGTCTGGATCAAATATTTTAACCTTCATTGTGTGTCCACCAATCATGTACTTTGCGAGGTAATCTTGAGTGCACTACTTCCAGAACCACTTAGATTCAGACGTTGTTGTCTAACAACTCATTATGGGCAGTAAAAAGAGAAGTTTGCAGAGTTTTTAGTTGTTGCATCTCGGGTTCTGGCAAAACCCTTAAGGTTCGAACACTAGGGTGCACGCGAAGATATCCCCCTCACAGATCATGCCCTCACACGCTTCGCAATCTCCGGGCTAGCTCGACGAGCTCACAACAGTAGAGACACAAGATTTATACTGGTTCGGGCCACCGTCGTGGTGTAATACCCTACTCCAGTGTGTGGTGGTGGATTGCCTCTTGGGTTGAGGATGAACAGTACAAGGGGAAGAACGGCCTCCCGAGGTGAGGTGTTCTTGTGCTTGGTGAACTTGTGTGGGTGAGGATTGCTCAAGATGAGATGATTGAGGCTCAGTTGCCCCCTACTGTGGTGGCTAAGTCCTATTTATAGAGGCCCTGGTCCTCTCCCCAAATATTGAGCGGGAAGGGAGCCAACAATGGCCAATTTGAAAGGGGACAACTAGTAAAGCTATCCTGACAAAAGTAGTCTTCGCCTGCAAAAGGCTCTGGTGGTGACGCCGTCTTGGGCTCCACGATGACCTTCGTCTTGCTGTCCTACTGGTCTTGGTATCATTGCACCAATATGGAAACCTTTGCTTGACGCCTCGGTACTCCTCGCCTGCGCTTGCCTCCTTAGCACCAAAGAGGAAACAACGACACTGTGCGTGCTGGCGCCCGCCTGGTCTCGATCGTCACGGCTCACATCACTGGAACCTCGCGAGGTTTGCCTTTCCTTGATCTCTCCGCCCCTCGCGAGCAAGCCTGGTGAGGCCGCTCCCGAGGAGGTCTTGTGTCGTCCTCCATGCGAGACTTGGCCCCTCGTGAGGGTCTTGAAAGCGTGTTGGTGAAGATGGGCCATACGAGCCTGCTCGCAGAGCCACGCCATGGGTCGCATGCAGGCAAGTCTGGGGACCCCCGTTCCTAGAACGTCGGCAGTAGCCCCCGGGCCCAAGGCGCGCTCGGGCTTGGCTTCGAGGCGAAGCCAAAGGTCAATTGCGGTGCGCCGCGGACCCCAATAGCCCGCGGCCTTGGTTGACGCGTGGCGGTTGATTGGACGTGGGCGTCTCCGCTTCCCCATGCTGCCTTGGTAACTGCCCGACTGTCAAAAGGTTGGCACAGACAATGCTTGCCTTCATTGCTCCCTTTCGCCTTGCTCCAGATCTGCTTCCCCTCTTCCGCAGCAGCGACCAATGGCGCCACGGAAGGTGAAGCCTGCCACGTCGCCGGCCTGGTACGAGCCGGCTCTCGACGCACCCAACGTTTCAGAGAAGAGCTTTGCCGCCACTCGCCTGCTGACGATGGGGGAATGCAACGAGAGGGGGAAGACTGAGCTCCGGGCCATCTCCGCCGTGCCGGAGCCCGAAGGAAGCACCTTCTTTCCCTTCTTCACGAGCAGTATCACCACGGGGCTGGTTCCCCCCTTCTCTAATTTCTTCTATGAGGTCCTCAGTTACTATGGGCTGCAGGCGCTGCATCTTCACCGCAACTCCATCCTTCTTCTGTCGATCTTCGCCTACTACTGCTAGGCGTACCTCGGCGTGATGTTGTTTGTGGCTCTTCTGCGCCACTTCTTCTTTCACTGCGTCAACGAGGGTCATACCTCCGGGTGTGCCAATTTCATTGCCGTCGGCAAGGCCAACTCGATCTCGAAGACCGGGAAGAAGGCCGACAACTTCAGGGCGAAGTGGGTTATGATGGACGCCAAGTGCATCCACCCACGCTTGACGCTGTCAACGGATATGCCCTAGTCCGACACGGGGTGGTCTTGCTCGAAGGTTACTGATGAGCAGGTGATGTTGGTGTTCGAGAAGATGAAATCTGATCTGAAGCCGGGCAACGCGAAGGTGGCGAAGGTGACTGGGGCCATGCTTCTGAGGGAATTCTTGATGCTACGCGTGGCCCCGCTTCAGGCGCGTACGCGCCCCTTGTGGAGGCTTGGGGATGAAGAGGACAAGGTTCGCCTGAGCTCGGAAGCCTTGCCTGACGATGAGCCTTGCCTGACGCTGAGCTCGGAAGCCTTGCCTTGAGAGGACCAAGAGTACCCGCCGAGCACCTTTGTTCCCTTGTTCCACCCAAGGACTGGGAGCAGGTCGTGGCTGCCAGGCCTACCTTCGACGGGTGCGGGCTGGTGCCACCAGCGCCCTCCGGAGCCCCTGCGCCGCCACCGCCGGTGGAGCTGTCTTATGATGAGTCCCACGAGGAGGAAGAAGGAGATGGCGAGGAGCATGACTCGGAGGTGACCCCTGAGGGGATGGGGAGACATCCCCCTTTAGCAAGGCCAACATCCTCCTCACCCTGCCGGATGACGACGAGGTCAGCGCCCGCCTGGAGAAGGGTGAGCTGCCCGTCTTCCTGACAAGGGGTAGGTCGTCGCTGGTCTCTCGAGGTGTTACTCCCGCCTTGACGCCGCCTGGAGCTGCTTCCGGCCCCTCTGCTGCGCTGTCGTCGCTGGTCTCTCAAGGTGGAGGCGAAGGAGGTCGATCTTGACGCCAAGGCGAAGGTCTTGGCTGAGGACCGCATGGCCTTCGCGCTTCTCGAGAAGAGGTCCCGCGTGGCGCTGAAAGCACTTTACGAGAAGGGCCTGGAAAAGCCGCTGACCACCGACGAGGATGGCCCTGCTCAGCTGCTTCCCTACTTGGTTTCCGCGCTTGAGGAGGTTGTGAGCGGCATCGGTCCTATGGCCGAGGCGGAAGCCCGCGTTCTTTCCTCAGCTGCATTGACGCGTGTCTTCAGTCACCTCCATCTTCACGATCCAGCTGCCCGCCTGGATGAGCTGCTGGAGCCTGTGGACGAGGAGCGTTGTGCGGCTGCTGCCGCAGCCGTGAAGGGCCACGTGGAGGCCCTGCTGCAGAAGTTTCGCGGCTTCGCTCTCGCGCCCTCGACCGGCGGTGCTACCGATCCTGCGGCTCCGGCTGGCGGTGCAGGCGAAGGCGACGCTTCCAAGGGAGGAGCACCTCCTGTGGGTGATGGCGGTGTCCATGGGTGACCTGCTTGCGACAACTTTCCTATTTTACTCCTGCAACATGCATCATGCCTCGTGGAGGCGTTTAAACTTGTGCTTGATATTTGGGAGAACAATATGGCTTGTAATATTTGCTTTGAGATTTTGCGAATTTCTTCCTATTTGCTTTACGTTCTGCATCCGCAGAGCCCGGCCCCGCGCATACCTCTGCCGCCATTGGGTCGTCCGGAGACCAGCACGAGTCCAAGGAGTGAGGGGCTACGTGACCAGTTAGACTCCTGAGTCGCGATGCTCAGGGGTCCCCCTTGACGCGCAAACAGCTTATAGGAAGGAGATGTGGGGATAGGTTTAGTGTTCTACGTCGGCAGAGCCCGGCCCCGCGCATACTGAGGGAGTCCTGGATTAGGGGGTCCTCGGACAGCCGGACTATATGCTTTGGCCGGACTGTTGGACTATCAAGATACAAGATTGAAGACTTCGTCCTGTGTCCGGGTGGGACTCTCCTTTGCGTGGAAGGCAAGCTTGGCAATTCGGATATGCAGATCTCCTCCCTTGTAACCGACTTTGTGTAACCCTAGCCCCCTCCGGTGTCTATATAAACCAAAGGGTTTAGTCCATAGGACAAGAACAATCATAATAATAGGCTAGCTTCTAGGGTTTAGCCTCTACGATCTCGTGGTAGATCAACTCTTGTAATACTTATATCATCAAGATCAATCAAGTAGGAAGTAGGGTATTACCTCCATCGAGTGGGCCCGAACCTAGGTAAACATTGTGTCCCCCGCCTCCTATTACCATCCGCCTTAGTCGCATAGTTCGGGACCCCTACCCGAGATCCGCCGGTTTTGACACCGACATTGGTGCTTTCATTGAGAGTTCCACTGTGTCGTCACCATAAGGCTTGATGGCTCCTTCGATCACCGGCAACGATGCGGTCCAGCGTGAGGTTTTTCTCCCTGGACAGATCTTCATATTCGGTGGCTTCGCACTGCGGGCCAACTCGCTTGGCCATCTGGAACAGATTGAGAGCTACGCCCCTGGCCATCAGGTCAGGTTTGGAGGTTTGAACTATACTACTGACATCCGCAGATACTTGATCTTCGACGAATTCAAGCCCATGTCGGGTGCGCTACACAGTCACGACGAGCATGACTTAGCTCTGCCACCGGACGGTGTTCGGGAGATCACACCTGTGGCAACTCCGGCCCTTGATCCGGAGCAAATTGCGCCATCTGAGGACGGGTGGATGGACCGCACCACGGAGGCCGCACACTCTGCGGCGATGGAGCCGAATAATAACTTCACCTCCTATGAAACCTATGTTGCCGGACCCTTGTATTCATCCCCGACCACAGGCTCCGAACCGCCTACGTCCGTGCCTATCGAATCTGATTGGGCACCGATCATGGAGTTTACCTCCGCGGATATCTTTCAGCACTCGCCCTTCGGCGACGTGCTAAATTCATTAAGGTCTCTCTCCTTGTTAGGAGACCCTTGGCCGAACTATGTTCGGCTTGAGTGGAAAGCGGATGACGAAGAAACTCGTTCCCCACCCACCACCCACTTAATAGCCACTGTCGACGACTTAACCGACGTGCTTGATTTCTGCTCCGAAGACATCGACGGTATGGACAACGATGCAGGAGAAGAACAGGAACCACTACCCACAGGGCGCTGGACAACCACCTCATCATATGACATATACATGGTGGAAGAAAGCGATGGCAATAAGGCAACGGAGGATAACCCCCTCGAGAAGCAATCTAAGCACCGGCGTCATCGACACCGCTCTAAGCCCTGCCATAGCAAAAACAGTGATACCGGCACAAGAGACAATAACGCTGCTTATAGTGACGAAGACGAAGACAATCCCCTCCAGCCAGGCTTCAAGTGGAAGGATGGCCAAGCTAGCCCTAAGGAACAGGCGGCAGACAAAGAATCAGAGGATGACAATTACATGCCCCTCTCCGATGACGAGGTGAGCCTCGGCGACAAAGAATTTATCGTGCCTGAGGACCCCGTCGAGCAGGAGCGCTTCAAGCGCTGGCTTATAGCCACAGCAAAAAGCCTGAAGAAAAAACAACAACAGCTTCAAGCTGATCAAGATCTGCTAGCAGATAGATGGACCGAGGTCTTGGCGGCCGAGGAATACGAACTCGACCACCCAACCAAAAGTTACCCAAAGCACAGGTAGCTACCCCAACTCGAGGAGGAAGCATTAAAGCCTACGCTGCCAGCGTATGATGCGGCTGACCGGCCACCTCGTGGCCGAGACAAAGCGGCATATCAGCCCGAAGTCCAGCCCGCACCCTGTCGCCAGTCAAACAAAAACACCAAGGACCGGGGCAACACGCAGGACCTGCGAGACGCATTGGAAAACAAAGCAGGACATAAAAGATCGATCTACGGATCATGGGGGCGCGCCCCAACGCGTGACAATGACCGTCATGCCGGATATACTAAAAACAAATCCGACCGGGCCGAATACAGCAGACAAGACTCATATGAACTGCGTCGTCATATAGCCTGGCACAGAGGCGCCGCACACCCCCTATGCTTCGCTGATGAGGTAATGGATCATGAATTCCCAGAAGGTATTAAACCTGTGAACATTGAATCATATGATGGTACAACAGACCCTGCAGTATGGATCGAAGATTTCTTCCTCTACATTCACATGGCCCGCGGGGATGATCTACACGCCATCAGGTATCTCCCGCTAAAACTCAAAGGGCTGGCTCGGCATTGGCTGAATAGCTTGCCGGCAAACTCCATCAGAAGTTGGGCGAACCAGGTAGATGCATTCCTGGATAACTTCCAGGGCACTTATGTGCAACCACCGGATGTTGACGATTTAAGTCACATAACACAACAGCCCGGAGAGTCAGGCAAGAAATTCTGGACTCGGTTCCTAACTAAAAAGAACCAAATTATCGACTGTCCGGATGACGAAGCCCTAGCGGCCTTTAAACATAACATCTCATCCAAGAGAAGCCAAAATCCATGGCAGCCCTCAGGACACTCATGGCCCGCTTTTGCACGGGCGAGGATAGCTGGTTGGCCCGTAGCAACAACACAGCAAGCAACCCTGGCGCATCAGAAGCCAGGGATAGCAACAGCAAACCCCGACGCAACAAACACAAGAGCTGCAAAAATGGTGAAAACACCGAAGATATGACAGTCAATGCCGGATTTAGGGGCTCTAAGTCCAGTCAGCGGAATGGGCCACTCAAAACTGACAATTCGGGTCCGTCCAGTCTTGACCGCATACTCAACCACCCATGCCAAATTCATGGTACCCCAGGAACACTAGCCAATCATATCAACAGAGAATGTTGGGTCTTCAAACAAGCCGGCAGGTCAGGCGCCAAAAACAAAGATAAGGGGCCTCAAAGCGACGATAGCGATGATAGAGACGAGGAGCCTAGATCATCGAGTAAAGGAGGGCAAAAGAAATTTCCCCTGCAAATCCAAATGGTGAACATGGTAAACGACACCTACACTCCCAAACCGGACCGGACGCACACCCTTAGGGATGTCGACTTAACGGAACCAGTCGTCCCACAATATAAACTAGGGTCGATCACCTTCAACCGCACAGATCGTCTGGTTAACAATAGTCATGGCAATCCAGCCGCACTAGTCCTCGACCCAATAATTGACGGGTTCCACCTCACGCGAGTCCTCATGGACGGAGGTAGCAGTCTAAACCTGCTTTACCAGGACACGGTGCGCAAGATGGGCATCAATCATTCGGTGATCAAGCCCACTAATACCACCTTCAGAGGTATTATACGAGGTGTGGAGGCCAGCTGTACAGGCTCCATCGCCCTTGAGGTAGTCTTCAGATCACCAGACAATTATCGTGCCGAAGAGTTAATATTCGACATCGTCCCCTTTCACAGTGATTATCAGACACTGCTCGGACGAACCGCGTTCACTCGATTCAACGCGGTACCACACTATGCCTACTGTAAGCTCAAGATACCCGGTCCGTGCGGCGTCATCATGGTTAATGGCAAGGCCGAACTTTCCCTCGGCACTAAGAAGTATACCGCTGCTTTAATAGCAAAAGCTACAAGTGGAACCTTCCAACCGAACCTCGAGTCGATGACCCGACTCCCGGACACCGCCAAAGGACTCCAAACTATTTCGCAGTAGGATAGCCCGGCTCGTCCAGAGCTCAATTAAACACTCCGGCGAAGGCCAGGACAGGCCACATATTGCGGCTCAACTGCTCTACGGCACACAAGCATTTCTTACATTTTGTTTGTAGGTTCAACTTTGCGCAGACCACGACTGGCAATATGGAGGCAGCTCGAACTCGCAAAGGAATCCTTAGAGATTCCCTGCGATGACCATCCGACTATACTCTGGATCCACACACAGCTTCTTCCCCCCTGGTCTCAGCAGGTTCCATAGTCATATTTCTTTTTTATCACATTACCTGTACTCACACGCATCGACGTACTATTTAAACACAACATGTGGATTTCTATAACGCTTATCTACTGTTATTTCTTATTGAAATTGTTTTGTCAAGTGGCATCCGTACACCGCGATATGCCTTAAATATGTCAGGGGCTTTGTTTTACCAATAATACGGCAATCAAGTCCGAACACCTTCATGGATGTTTGGCACCTCGAACTTATAGCATTATATGCATCAGCTCCGAATCATGTCTTGGGTCAAATGTTGGGTTTGCCCAGCTCCCATGTTTTGTTGCCTTATGTTCCGCTATATCGGCTAAGGCGGCACAGGGAGAACTACTGCGATTGTGTCCCGGTTCTTCCGGACGAGCACCTCAGTAGAGAAAGCCAAAAAGTGACTGTCATGATACGGCAAGAGCTGGTCAGCTCTTCGAGAGGTTGTAAAATCTTTAAGGATTCCTCCCGCATAATGCCATAACAAATGTAGCGTGCGATGGATCGACTTTTCTTCCGATCAGGTGCTTATATAGCCCCTTGTGCGGTCTTTCGAACACCAGGGGCTGCGCCTACCTTCCTTTTCTAAAGCTCCTATGGCTAAGTGAGAGTGATAAAGCCCTATAGTTCGATTACCTGGTTCGTTGTGCTGAACACCTACTTCGAAGGACCCAAGACTGGGATAAAGAGTGATCAGGTTTATCCCGAACACCCCCATACTTCCTACGTGGGGGCAGAAGCCGACGACTGGCCAACTCTCATGATTAATATATAAAATGGCTGCGCAGGAGGATAAACTTTTATATAACATGAAATAAATAATATAAATGACCTTGTTCAACATTACAAAGGACAACATGATTGTATTCATGGAAATATAATGTCCTTGGTGCATTGCTCCGCCGCAAGGCAGGATCCTTTCAGGACACTTTCATAATATAATTCGGGCTTGCGGTGCTCCTTTCCCACTAGTGGTCCCTCGATCATCAGCTTTTCAGCATCCATCTTCCCCCAGTGCACCTTGGCGCGGGCGAAGGCAATTCGCGCACCCTCTATACAAACCGACCGCTTGATGACGTCAAGTCGAGGGCAGACACTCACAAGCCGCTTCGCGAGCCCGAAGTAGCTGCTTGGATCGGCTCGGCGTGCCATAGCCGGATAATCAAATCCTTCATGGCTAGTTCGGCCGCCCTACGCAGTTCGATCAACTGTTTCAGCTGGTCGGCAAAAGGCACCAGATAATTCGGTGCCAGATACTGTGACGAGAAGAGCTTATCCACAGTGTTCCCTTCTTCGGCTCGGTAGAATTGGGCGGCATCTGATATGTTGCGGGGCAGTTCCGCAAATACCCCTGGAGAAATCCGAACTCAAAATTTTAAACATGATTTTCTCCTCAAATACTTGCTTTACAAAAAAACCCTTACCCGCTGCGATCATCCTCGCCTCTTGGATCTCCTGCAGGGCGCCTTGGGTTTCCCCCTGGGCATCGCGCATGGCCTGATGAGCCTGGGCAAGTTCGGATTCTTTCTCCGTTAAACTCTGCTCCAAAGTATCGCATCTCTTCACGGACTCTTGAAGCTCCTGCTCAGCTTCAATAACCCTGGCCTCATGCTTCTCACGAGGATCCTACTCTGCGGCTGCCTTTTCCTCGGCCTCGGCAACAGCCTTCCTCAGAGCCTCGACTTTGGTCATCGCCCCTGGTGCAAATAATGAAACATATTTTTACCATATTGAAAATTTGTTCGCACTGAACGCGAACACGACTTGCGCATACCTTGTTTATCTTCCAACTGCCTTTTCAACTGGCCAAGTTCTTCTTTGGCCCGCTCCAGACTTTGATTCAGTCCGGAGACCTCCGCAGTATGAGAGGCAGCAGCCGCTGCAGACGCCTGCTCATAAAAGTAGAGAGATAGATGTCATCAAGTGAGTCTTCCTGTGAACATAAAATTGATCCTTTGTCCGGTCCTTTCTTGCACCGAACACTGTATCGGGGGCTACTATCCATACTATGACACTCTTCGAAACTTCACAGAACATACCTCAAAGCCTCTGATAAGGCTGATACAGGCTTCATTCAGTCCACTCTCAGCAGACTGAATCTCCTTAATCACCATACACATCAGGGCACAGTGTTCATCAACGACGGAGGCGCCCTTCAGCGCCGCCAACAAAACATCCAGCACCTCTGGTTGGACAGAGATTGTTGGTGGAACAGGCATGCCCCTCCAGTCGAGGGAAGCTGCCTGCTTGATTCTGGACCCGTTGTGGTCTCCGGAATTGCATCCGGCTGGGAGCCGAATTCAAGTTGGCTCCCGCCGTCGATTCCCATGGGAATCTTCTCCCCCATGTCTCCGGCCCCTGAAGTTTGACCTCCAGGCGCCGCCTTCACGATCTCTTCCCCCCTCCTTGGTCAGGGTCCTTCAGGGACGAAGCCTTAGTGTTATTCAGATATTTGGGGGAAGGGGCCCACGGGGGCGTCCCGCACTCCCTAGCATCCGAGCTCAGCAAATCCTTTGATGAGGATCGTTCGGTGCGGGACCTCATCGGACTACAAAAATATGTCTCAGGTTAAATGTTATGCCATGATAAGTCTGGATGCATAAACGTGTTTGGATTTTATATACTCACGAGCTCACCAGGGGTTGGGCCCTGGGATCCCACGCCGGGCTGCTTTCGGCGGCGGCAGTGGACTCCTCCGGAAGAGGAGCTTTTCCCCTTTTTGGCGACTCGTCCTCCAAGTGTATGGAGGCCGCCCTCTTCTTTCTTCCCCCCGCTGGGGGTTCATCGTCCTCCTCCTCCTCGTCCTCTTCGGAGGCACAACGGGCGTTGGAGTCTTCGGATACTGTGTCCGAAGTACCACGGTGATGAAGGCTGCCCCGGGTCTTTTTGGCCTCCTTCCCGACCTTCTTCTTCGGCGCCTTGTACGGCGCCGGGGCCAGCATCTTCTTTAGAACTGGGCCGGCTGGTTCTTCGGGTAGCGGGGCCGGATAGTCGATTCGTCCCACCTTCTTCGTCCAGCCCTAGGGGAGTTGAGGAAAACACATTAAGCATTTCCCTTGGGTTATGCGGATAAAACGTATAATAACTTATCGAGCTTGCAGGGCGGGACAGTTGGTACCCACGATCCTCGGCCGAGTCCGGCCATGATTTGCCGGACTTTAAAAGCACCTTCTAGATGTCTATGTGCGAAGAGCCAAAGAGCTCTCGCAGGGTCTGGTGCTTGGCCGGATCGAATTCCCATAGATTGCAAGTCCGATGTTGACAAGGCAAGATCCAGCGACCTAACATCACCTGGACTACATTGACAAGTTCGATGTTCTTGCCTTCCATATCTTTAACACGCGTCTGGAGCGCCGACTGTTTGTCGGACGAAGACCAGTTCAGGCCCTTCTTGGGCCAGGACATAAGTTGTAGAGGGGCTCCGGATCGGAACTCTAGAGCAGTGGCCCATTCTGTGCCACGCGGCTCAGTAATGTAAAACCACTTCTGTTGCCACTCTTTGACGGAATCATTAAAGGTACCTGTTGGCCAGGTGACGTTGGGCACTTTGCCCACCACCTTGGGCTTCACATTAAAAACCTTTAGTCATAAGCCGAAGTGTGGCGAGATGCGGAGAAAGGCCTCGCATACGATGATGAATGTCGAGATGTTGAGTTAGGAATTGGGGGATAAATCATGAAAATCAATCCCGTAATAATACATGATGCCGCGAACAAACGGGTGGAGGGGAAACCCTAGCCCACAGACAAAATGAGGAAGGAATGCAACCCTCTCTTGGGGTTCCGGAGTAGGAATGATCAATCCCGCCGTCGGGAGACGATGGCCAATTTTTTTGGCCAGATACCCGTCCTCCCGAAGCTTTTTAATATCCTTCTCCTGGACGGTAGAGGCCATCCACTTGCCTCCTCCTCCGGATCTAGACATTTTCGGAGGGCCTTTGTGGGTGGAGAAGACGAATGCTCAGGAGCTGGAGCTCGAGCGATGGGGAATGGATCGAGAAGAAGAAAGCGTGGGTGCGAAAGGGAGTCATTATCCCCTTATAAAGGCGGCAGGGATTCTGCCCCTCCCCACTGGCCTGGTAAACTCGCTTATTCCCCAAGCGTCGTGATTAATGAAGCGGTTGGGTTACCCACACCCGTATTGATGAGGATCCCGTGATAAGGGGACACGATCTCTGCTTCGACAAGACGTGCCAAGAAAACCGCCTCGGTAGCTGGTTGAGAAAAATGGTTCGGATAATGACCGGGCCATGGTGTGATGTCACGCTATGAAATTTGTCAGCAGATTAGATTTGTGGGATATTGTACTCTCTATGGTGGTATGTGGAATTTGTTTTGCAGAGCCGTACACTATCCTTGTGTTCAAAATCTTCTATGGAGTATTCGGAGGAAGAACCCGCCTTGCAATGCCGAAGACAATCTGCGTGCCGGACTCATCCTCATTGAAGCCTGGTTCAGGGGCTACTGATGGAGTCCTGGATTAGGGGGTCCTCGGACAGCCGGACTATTTGGTTTGGCCGGACTGTTGGACTATGAAGATACAAGACTGAACACTTCGTCCCGTGTCCGGGTGGGACTCTCCTTTGCGTGGAAGGCAAGCTTGGCAATTCGGATATGTAGATCTCCTCCCTTGTAACCGACTCTGTGTAACCCTTGCCCCCTCCGGTGTCTATATAAACCGGAGGGTTTAGTCCGTAGGACAAGAACAATCATAATCATAGGCTAGCTTCTAGGGTTTAGCCTCTACGATCTCGTGGTAGATTAACTCTTGTAACACTTATATCATCAAGATCAATTAAGTAGGAAGTAGGGTATTGCCTCCATCGAGAGGGCCCGAACCTAGGTAAACATTGTGTCCCCCGCCTCCTGTTGCCATCCGCCTTAGACGCACAGTTCGGGACCCCCTACCCGAGATCCGCCGGTTTTGACACCGACACATACCTCAACCGCCGTTGGGCCGACCGGAGACCAGGACGGACCCAAGGAGTGATGGGCTACATGACCTGTTAGGCTCCTGAGTCGCGATGCTCAGGAGTCCCCCTTGACATGCAAACAACCTTCATTCCTTTTCCCTCGTCGAGGCTTGGATCAGGAGGGGCGCTTGACGACCAGGTCCGAGGGACCTGGTTGGGTGGCGTACGCTTGGGCATGATGCGAGTGCATCCCCCGTGCCCATCCCCCTCACGCGACTCTCCCGAGGGGAGGTGTTGCGGTGAGGCCGGACACTGAGCTCAGGGGCTCCCTAAGGTTGATGCGGGCGTGGGGCCGCCCTCAGTTATTTATCACCAGCGTGGAGCATAGCGCTTCCGCACTTGCACGGGCATAGCCACTCCTCGGCAGTGTCGACTGCCAGCACGGAGCATGGTGCTTCCACTGGTACGAGGGAGGGGACTCCCTACTGCGGAGAGCCCCCGGGGCATGTACAGCCCCGCCCTGACATGTGGCTTGCACGGTAGGGCTAGACGAGGTGTGTCTGGGCACTTGTGAGCCAGCGCGGGACTCACGAGGCCCTACCTCAAGGCGGGTTGCGCCTGGTCTTGGTTCTTGTTCACTGTGTTGGTCCTACGAGGTGGTCGGACAACCTACGCCAAATGAAAATCCTGAGGTTATCGCATGAGAAGGCCAATCACCAACTGCCCCAGGAGGTGACGTGAACGGGACCGGACCACCAGACAAAGCTCAGCCGTTGGGTTTATCGACGCTGCAGGGACGGGCCCGAGCACAGACGTCGGGCCCAACCTTTCTAACGCGAAGGGTCCTGAAGAAAGACGATCAACGTGCGGCTCCCTGTGTAGGCGACAATCAAGAAGGTGATAATCATGTATAGATTAGGCATGGAAAGCAAACTGGCTCAAGTAAATGCAGGGAAGATACATGCCACTGGGTCAGGACTGAGCGACTTGGGGATGATGCAGCCTGAGGGGCGCCCCCGGCAAGGTAAGGTAAAGACATAAAAAGGGATACATGCCACAGGGACGAACCCACACGTCCTGGGAATGATGCAGCCCTGAGGGCGCTCCCAGCTAAATAAACTTGGAAAATGTCACCTGGTTCTGTTGATGAAGGGATGTTGGGGCAGCTGATGGTACGCGACGAAGGGGTTGCTCCTCACGAGCCACCGGGGCCCTGAGCCTCGGGAGGCTCTGGGGGTCCAGGCGGTTCCTTGAGGACCGTCTCCATCTCTGTCAGGACAGCGTGGTGCCTGGCCTCCTGAGACGCCAGGACACGCCACAGGTTGCGCTGATCGGCGGATGCCATGCTCGGCAGGCCAAAAGGCATGCGAACGTAGCTGTGCGGTGGGCCCTCGTAGCGTCCCACGTGCGAAGGCTAGAAGGGCTCCTGAGACACAACCTTGTTGAGCCCCAGAACATCGATGCAGATGCACAACCCGGCATCCACGCCTGGATGGGAGGCTACGCCAGGTGGGCGGTGATTGCCGCGCATGGCCCTCGCATCCTGCAGCTCCTGGGTGGTCTTGGTTATGAATTCCCGAGCGCTGGGCGCTCCTCGCCTTGTGTCCTCCCGCGGGAAACGTGCCACAAAGCACGCCTCTAGATGGTGCCTGAGCGCCTCCCTCGTGATGTTGGCAAGGTCTGAGGCGCTCCAGAAGAGAGCCCCCGAGCCCTGCCCACGGAGGGCGCCAGGCGCGCCTTCCTATGCGAGAGAGGGAGACGCCCCAGGTGTGGGTGCTGATCCTGATGAGGTACCTTTTGTGACGCCACCCTCCTGAGGTCCTGCATGGACTAGCTGCTTCTTCTTCTTGGGGACAACCTCAGGAGGGTATCGAGCTGCACTGTTGTTGGGGTTTTCGATTGACGCTGCTTGGAAGGCGCGCTCGAGGGAGCACACCGCATGTCTTTCTTCGCAGGGGATTGTGATGATCCCGCCGCTCCCTGGCATCTTGAGGACGTTGTAGCCGTGGTGTGTCACTGCCATGAACTTGGCCATGTCTGGATACCCGAGGATGGCATTGTACGACAGATGAATGTGTGTGACTTCGAAGTTGATGAGTTCGGTGCGGTAGTTGCTGTGTTCTTCGAAGGTGACAGGGAGGCGGACTTGCCCTATCGGTGTGGTGGAACTGTCAGTCACTCCTGAGAAAGACTTGGTAGGCTGAAGCTGGTCGTAGGGCACTTGGAGGTTGTCGAACGTGTGGACAAACAGGACGTTGAGCCCTACGCCTCCATCGATAAGGGTCTTGGTGACTTGCACGTTCCTGATGACTGGTGAAGAAAGCATCGGGAGAGCGCCAGCGGTGGTCGCACACTTGAGCTGGCCTGCTGAGCTGAATATAATAGCACACTTGGACCACCTGAGCAGGCGTGTGGACTCGAGCTTGGGGAGGACTGTGTTCACCTCACGGGAAAACTGCTTGAAGATGCGTTGTGAGGCTGGGGCTTGAGCTCCACCCAGGATGCAAGCGATGGCACGCGGCTCCTGGAAGCCCCCAACCCCCTTGTCTTCATGGTGGTCGTCATTCCTTCTTGGTGGTGTCGGTAGTGGAGGAAGACCAGCGTTGCCCTGGGCGATCCTCACGAGGCGGATCCCTCCACGCAACCTCGCGAGGCTGATCCTGCCAGCGGCCCTCACGAGGCCGGTCGCACCACTCCCGGGGCGGGCCACAGTCATCCCAGCGTCCGCCACCACGTCCTCCTCCTCGATCATAGCCCCGGTCATTGCGCTTGGGGCGTCGACCGAAGCGTCCTTCTAGAATGGCCCTGAGCTCTTGACACTCGCTGGTGTAGTGGCTATGCAGGTTGTGGAAGGCACAGAACGGTCTGCTACTCTTGGATGACTCGGGCTGGTCTCTGCCGCGCTTGGTGTCCGGCTCCGCCGCGAGCACGGCTGCTCCCTTCCGCTTCACGTCTTTGGCATTGGCTTTCTTCTCGTCTGGGTCCGCAGCTGGGAGCTTGAGGAGGGAGAGGAGCCCATCCTCAGCTCTTGTGCACTTGGTCGCCAGGTTGAACAGCTCCAGAGACGTGCTCAGCTCTTCGTGGATGATGAGCTCCTCCTTCATCTTGACGTTGCAGACGCCATCAGAAAATGCGGAGATGATGGCCTTGTCCGTCACCTTGGGGATCTTGAGGCGAATGTTGTTGAAGCGCTGGATATACTTCTGGAGGGTCTCTCCTGGTTGTTGCTTGACGCGGCGCAGGTCACTTGCGGCCAGTGGGCGGTCACGAGTGCCCTGTAAGTTGGCAACGAAGCGGTCGCGCATCTCGTCCCAGGAGGAGATGGTGTCGGGAGGCAGGTTCAGGAGCCACGAGCGGGCGCCACCCTTGAGAGCCATGGGGAACTAGTTTGCCATGACTTTCTCATCACCGTTGGCTGCCTCGATTCTCAGCTCGTAGAGCTGCAGGAACTCCGCAGGGTCGGGGGTGCCGTCGTAGCGAGGAGGCCGATCTGGCTTGAACTTTCCCGGTAGGCGACGCTACACAGCTCAGGGGTGAAGGCGTTGTCGGGGGTTTGGTGCGACATATGCCAATGGATGGCTTATCATGATGGGGGCGAGTAGAATGTCGCCGGTGCCTAGAAACGGGATGAGGCGAAGACATGCACGCCGGTAAATCTTACCCAGCTTTAGGGCTCTCCGAGGAGATAACACCCCTACTGCTGCTCTGCGGGGTCTCCGCATGATCACTATGGTCAAGTGTTTACACGTTGCTCCTTGAGCTGTATCTGGTGGTAGGAGAGGGCAAGGCCAGCTCCCTCCTTCTATTTGGTATGGTGTAGAACTACTGGGATCCAACCCTTTGCATGGGTGCCCTGGGGGGTTTATATAGGCCTACCCCCCAGGGGTACAATGGTAATTAGACTAGGCGCCTTTCTTTTCTTCCCATTGGATCGTCTTCTTCTTGCCGAGTTTTGTTTTGATCAGTCGGCTTTGGTTAGAATCCCCTTCTTCACCCACCAGCCGGCACCTCGGGGCCGACCCGTGAGTTCGTCGTTGACTGGGCGGAGAGCGACGTCAACGACCCCGATCAGGGGGCGGCGGCTCTGGAGGATGACGCCGAGGGAGGAGGAGGGACAACAGGCGACTTCAGGCCCTCGGTGACCTTCGCCGACTGGCCTGAAGACGCCGCTGAGGGAGGAGTCGCCCCTCGCCATCGGCCAGGAACCAGCCAGCCGGGTGCGGGCTCTTTTGCCGCGTCAGGCGCTCCAGGTGGCGGGAAGAAGCGTCGGGCTGTGCCGACTTTGTTCGGCAGCCAGCCGAAGAAGCCCAAGGGCTCGGCTGTGGTGACTCGATGGGACGAGGCAGCTGTGAAGGCCATCCGCTTCCGTAAGGAAGTGAAGAAGCCGCCGTTGGTCTCTGCGTAAGTATTCTGTCTTCAGAGTTTTATTCTCTCTTCGTGATTTGTCTGAGTCTCTGCATGCCCTTCTTGCTTCAGGGCTCCCCTCTCTCTTGAGCGGGTCGCCGCCGCCTCCGTCATGGTGTCAGCGGAGACGTCCGCCACCACTCGGCGGATTGACCCCGCTACTGACCTCCAGGAGGCGATGGAGCGGAATGCGCGGGAGAAGCGCAATGAAGAAGAGGCCCTTCGCCTGGAGAAGGCGGAGGCCGACAGGGCGGAGGTCTCCGCTAAGAAGAAACTAGCGGATGCCAAAGCCGCGGCGGCGGCGAAGCAGCGGGCTGAGGAAGCCGCCCGCCACCAGTCGGCAGAGCTTGTCACCCTGCTGAGCTCTGTGCCACCGGCTCCAGAGTTCGCGGGGCCGACTGGAGAAGCCAGCGGGGAGAACTCCATCGATGAGAGGGAAGGCGACGACCCCTCTACTCCGGACGCAAACGTTCCGCCGCTGCCACCGCCGCCGTCTGAAGGCGCGCGAGGCGAGTAGCTAGCGGACCCTCCGGTGCCGCCGACCGAGGATGAGGCCGTGGCGAGGCTTCTCCTCCAAGTCGGCTCGCCAACGCACCGTCGTCTAGAGAAGGCGACTTCGGCACCCTGCCCCCTGGAAGCCGGCACTGCCAGCTCGGCGGCCCCAGACGCCGAAGCAACGAGCGCCGCACCCGTTGGGTGGGTGCGAGGAGGCGGCACAGGGCCGCTGAACTGGGTGCTCCTGGACGTCCAGGCAAACCTCCGTGCTGAGGGAGACGCTCTGCAGAGTTGCACCAAGGCGTTCCTAGTGTCGCGGGCAGTTGTCCGGGTATGTTGTTTTTCCTTTGGTCTTTGTTTTCTTGTTCCTCTTTGTGGGGGCGCGCCAGCGCACCCACTGGGTGTAGTCCCCGAGTTATGGGTCGACTGCTGAGCAGGCGGCCGGAACTCTAATTGATGAACTTCTGGGTACTGACTTTGTCTGAAATGCTTGTCGCAGGATTACCACAACCTCCGCGTCACTGCCTTCAACCGTAAACAATGAAGAGCTGGGCAAGCGGACCGCCGACTTGGCGGAGAGCCGGAGTAAGTCTCTCTTTTTCTTCTCTGCGGGGGCGCGCTGGCGCACCCGCGTGCTGTAGTCCCGAGATTAGGGCCGACTGCTGAGCAGTCGGGCCGGATCTTCTTGGCGACCTTCTTTATTGATGACTGCTGTCTTTCTTCTTTCCTTCAGGAGACAACGCTGCTCTTCAACAGCAGTTGAGCGAAGCCAACTCTGTCCTGCGCGCCAAAGGGGAGGAGTGCAGCAGGCTCGCCGCAGAGTGCGATCTGCTGGCCACTCAGTTGGTGGAGCAGAAGGAGCTACTTGTGAAGTCGCAGAGGGAGGCAGAGGAGACGGAAACCGCCCTCTTGGCCGAGTTCGCGAGCGAGCACTCCTCCTGGTCTGACAAGGAGGCGCTACTGTCCTCCGGCTTCCATGAGATTGAAGACATCGTTGATGGTGAGTCTCTTTACTCTCTTTCCTCAAGCTGTCGACTTTAAATCGTGCCGACTCCTGGTTTTTGACTTGCTTCTTCGTTTCTTCACGTCTTTGCAGACTTCTTCCCTGGGCAGTCGCAGGCCGCCATCCAAGCCATCGAGGCCGACCGCGAAAATCGGAGGGCGGAGGGCACAGAGATCACTGCTGATGCCCCCCGAACTCTTGAGGAGCATATCCTGAGCATCGAGGCTCGCCTTCGGCCGGCTCATCGGATGCTGCGCCGGCTTCAGCGCGTCGGTGCCCAGGAGATTGCCGCCCAGTGGCCGGATATGCAGGCTTCGCGCACCCCCAGCCTAACGGCCAACTGGCTGGAGGTCGCGGCTGGTCGTCTTGAGGCCTGGAAGGGCTCTTCGGCCCGGGCTGGAGCGCGCCGGGCCTTGGAGTTCGTCAAGGCGTGGTACCCGGGGCTGGATCTAGACTGGTTGGCCACGCTCCGGTCAGAGGCCCAGCCAAAGCTGGCGGCTGCGGAAGACGCCCTCGTCAAACATGCCGCGGCGATCATCGAGTACACCGACACCAGCATCTTCGTCCCCGAGCGGTCTGAAGACGGCGAGGAGGTCCCGCCGGAGTGGTTTGGGATGAACCCTGACTACGACGAAGCCTCGGAGGAGGTGATCGGCTCCACCGTCGAGGAGGAGGACGAGGCGGAGGATGAGGGCGAGGCGGAGGCACCAGAAGACGGAGCAGACGGCCAGCCTTAGCCTGACCGCGCCTCCAGCAACGAGCCGCGTGCGACCGACCCGACTGCTGCCGGAGGCGATCAAGCCGAGACTAGCCGGCCGACCGCCCCGACACCTGACGCTGGCGCCTCCTCCGACCCCCCGAATCCGTCTGCCGCCTCCTGAGCTGCCGCTGTGTCTTTTGTTTTATCTGCTTCAGTAGTCTTTTGAAGAACTAGTTAATTCGCACAATTCCACCCGCGGGGTGTATTTTGGACCTCTACTCGACAATTCGGCCAAGGGCCTATGTTACGTAAATATATATCTATCTTTTCTTGCTCATTGTTCTTTTGGCTGTTTTCCTTTGCCGCTTTCTCTTAGTTGCGTGCCTTGCCAATCGGGCAGCCGCTCTGCGGACTGTCGCTGGATCAAGTGCCAGGCTACTTCGGGAAGCAAGTACTTAGCCATTTTCGAGATTGTTTGAGCAAGTTGGATAGAAGACGGCAATCCGACTATCCGAGAGTCGGTTTGTGAGAAAGGCTGGAAGCCGTCTTGAGCTATGTTTCATGCTTTGAGTCCTTAGCTATTTTTCGTGCGAGCACCCATTCTACCCTACCTCTGCCCACCGTACAGTCGCTCTGCGAGCTGCGGCTTCTAACAGAAGACGGCTTAGGCGTTTACACACTACTTGTCCGACTGCAGGAAGCATTTCATAGTACAAGGCGGCAAGTCCCCGAGCCGACTTGTCGAGCCCGGTGCCAAGCGGCATGACAAAGAGTAACATACTTGTAGGCATAATTTTTATCATACAGACAAAAGAGGGCAGTCCCCGAGCTCGTCTTGGGGGGCCTGAAGTCTTGATACTTAAATACAAAAGGTAGCGTGATACATACTGCATCAACTGTAAAATCGTCGGAGGAGATTTGCATTCCATGGCCGCTTTGTCTCCTTGCCAGAGTCGTCCCTCTTGCGTGCTCGGGGCTTCTGAGCGTCGATTAGGTAGTAGGAGTTGTTGCCCAGTACTTTGCTGATATGAAAGGGCCTTCCCAAGGCGCCGACAGCTTCTGCTGGCCGGCTATTCGCTGGATCAGCCGGAGCACAAGGTCGCCTTCTTGGAAAGATCTTGGCCTAACCTTCCTGTTGTGGTATCGGCGCAGGCTCTACTGGTACATGCTGGACCGGCTGAGTACCAATAGCCGACCCTCTTCCAGCAGATCGACACCGTCTTGCCGTGCTTCTTCTGCTTCCTCCTCGGTGTACATGGTGACTCGTGGGGAGTCGAACTCTATGACCGTTGGGATGACGGCTTCGGCACCATAGACAAGGAAGAAGGGCGTGAAGCCGGTTGACTTGTTTGGAGTCGTGCGCAGACTCCAGAGGACGGCTGGCAGCTCGTCGAGCCAGCAACCAGCCGAGCACTCCAAAGGCTCGATCAACTGAGGCTTGATGCCGGACAGGATGAGGCCGTTTTCTTGCTCCACTTGGCCGTTTGACTGCGGATGGGCGACGGACGCTAGGTCCAGTCGGATGCCCTGTGTTGCGCAGAAATGGGCCAAGGCACCATTGGCAAAATTTGTGTCCTTGTCGGTGATGATGCTGTGTGGTATGCCGTACCGAATTGTGATATCGGTGATGAAGGTCACGGCAGTCGGACCGTTCAGTTTCTTGATTGGCTTCACTTCCACCCACTTGGTGAACTTGTCTACTGCGACAAGTAGGTGAGTTAAACCACCTCGTGCTGTCTTGAATGGTCCCACCATGTCTAGACCCCAAACTGCGAAAGGCCAGGCAATGGGGATGGTCTTGCGCGCTGAAGCCGCCTGGTGCGGCTTGGAGTTGAACTTCTGGCACCCTTTGCATTTTTGGACCAACTCCTTGGCCTCTACCAAGGCAGTCGGCCAGAAGAAACCGTGCCGAAAGGCTTTGGCGACGAGTGCTCTTAAAGCCGCATGGTGGCCGCATTTGCCTTGATGAATGTCTTTGAGGATCGTCTGGCCTAGTTCTGGCTCTATGCAGCGCTGATAGACACCAGTGACGCTGCACCTGACCAGCTCTCTGTTGATTATGGTATAGGCTGCCGCTCGGTGTTGTACTTGCCGAGCTGAGGTCTCATCAGGTGGTAGCTCTTTGTTCACCAGGAATTTGAGGATGGGCTGGGCCCATGAGGGTGCTGCTATTTCTTCGATTACCAGAACTGCGGCGCGACAGGGTGGTGCGGCGGGTCGGAGTCAATAGCCGCTTGCTGGGTTGATGAAGTCCCTAGGCCGACTGGCGCGGCCCTTGGGCCGAGTTCTGGAATCTTTGAGTCCGCCACCGCAGTCCCCGGGCCGGGCTCAACCGTGGCGGCCTTGGAGTCATCCGCCAAAATCCCCGTTCCGACTGCTGGAGCTCTGGAGTCAGATCTGCCGTCTTTGGGAGGAGCCGGCACAAAAATGGAGTCTGATTCTGGTGAAGGCTTGACAGACGACTTGAGGAGGCGTTTGTCGGATTTCGGGTTCCGGAAGACCCTTGAGGTTCGAACACTGGGGTGCACGCGGAGATTTCGCCTCCTACCTACCTGCACCCCTCCGCCTCGCTAAGATCTAAGCAATGGAAAGAACAACACGAATGACACAGGGTTTATACTGGTTCGGGCCACCGTTGTGGTGTAATACCCTACTCCAGTGTGTGGTGTGGTGGATTAACTCTTGGGCTGATGATGATGAACAATACAAGGAAGAACAGCCTCGCGAGGGTCTGCTCTTGGCTGGGGCGATGAACTGCCCGGAGGAGTTTAGTCACCCTTCTCTCTCTCCTTCCTTCTCTTTTCCTTCTCTCGTCCCTCCCTTCTTGTTCCGTGGGTGGTTGGTCCTATTTATAGAGGCCCTGGTCCTCTTCCCAAATATCGAGCGGGAAGGGAGCCAACAATGGCAGGCTAATTTGAAGGGGTACAACTAGTACCAGCTATCCTGACAAAAGTAGTCTTCGCCTGCACAAAGCTCTGGTGGTGATGCCGTCTTGGGCTCCACAATGACCTCCGTCTTGCAGACCTCCTGGTCTTGGTCTTGTTGCACCGAAATGGCAACCTTTGCCTGATGCCTCGGTGCTCCGCGGCTGCGCTTGCTCCCTTTGCACCAAAGAGGAAAGGAGGACACTGTGCGGGCTAGCACCCGCTTGGCGCCTTTGGTCATCATGGCTTGTGTCACGGGCACCTCGTGAGGTACCCCGCCTTGATCTCTCTGCCTCCTCGCGAGCCAGCCTGATGAGGCCGTGCCTGAGGAAGCTCCGTGTCGTCCGCCCCACGAGGCTTGGCCCCTCGCGAGGGTCTTGGGTCAATGTTGGTGAAGATGGGCCGTGCTGGGCCCCCCTTTGAGCCACGCCACAGGCCATAGGCAGGCAAGTCTAGGGACCCCCGTTCCCAGAATGCCAACAGTAGCCCCCGGGCCCAAGGCGCGCCCGGACTTGGCCGTGCAGGGAGGCGGAAGGGCAAGAGCGAAGCATCACGGGCCCTAACAGCCTGCGGCCTTGGGCGCCGCGTGGTGGTTAATTGGACGTGGGTGTCTCCACTTCCCCATGGCGCCTCGGCAATTGCACGGATTGGACAAGTCCCTGCATGCAAAGCGGGTCATGATTACCTGCGATCGTGGAGGTCAGTGGTTGGCCTTCGCCGGCTATAAGTACGGAACGGCGTGCGCCCTTCCAGTTCATCCCCCCTTGCTTCTCCTTCTTCCCGGTCCTTGCTCCGTCTTGCTGCGATGGCTCCGATCCGCCGATTCTCGACGGCAGAGAAGGGAAAGGCTCCCCGAGAGGAACCTAACCCGCTCCCGCCAAAGAAACGGCTCGTCCCCCGTGGCCCAGACGAGGGGGCCCATCAGGTGGTGCCGAGGCCTTGGTGCGAGCGGGCACCGCCGGGGTTCCCGCTTCCCTTGTATGCCCACATCGAGGGCCCTGAAGGAGCTGATGCTGATCGCCACAAGCGGCACCACCGTCGGCACCGACGGGTCACGAAGGTGTGGGTCGTCCCCCCTGGGGTCCACACCGAGGGCTCCTCCCGAGAGCTCGTGCTCCACGTCGCCATGCCTCCTCAGTCTTGGATTCGCCTTCCTCCCTTCTTCGCCTCAATCATCCCGCAGGGGGAGACCCTGGAGCTTTGGCTACAGCACGCCGGCTGCAGCACCCTCGCGATCGAGGCAGAGGTCGCGGCCGTTGCCCCGGGCGAGGTCTTCATGACTCGAGGGTGGAGCGAAATCGCCCGGGTTTACAGGATAAGATGTGCCTTCGCGATCCACTTGGAGTACGACGATGCTTCGGTGATGTTCTTCAAGGTCTTCGATGCGAATGGGCGCCGACTGGAGTGCTGCCCCGGGAGAGGTGGCCGGGACCCTTCTGCGGCGAGGACTAGGCCCGCCGATCGCTCCCTTGGAGGCTCCTCAGGCGGTGGAGGCGTCGTAGGTTCCAGCGACTCCGGCGAGGTCTTCGCGACTCCGGAGACGAGCGACGACAGCTACGAGCCCCCGAGCCGGCGCCGCTCCTGGAGCCGGGCGGGCTCGTCAGGCCGCCGCTGACTCTGATCTGGATGGGGTTGGTGCCGGTGCTTGACGGCCCACTGTTGATGATGGCGTCTTCTACGGGGGCGCGCGGAGTTAGTGTCCCTCTAGGATATGTTCCCTGCGAGGAATCAAAGATGCGTCCCATGGGGGCTTGTAAGGTGCATGTGATCCTGTTTTGTTAATATAACCCTTGTCGTAGAACTGTGCGAGTTGCTCATTCTGTCTTAGCTCTGTCCTCCCTTTTGAACCTCACGAGGGCTTGGTGCTCTGTGCCGACAGGTCCCAGTCCCAAGGCGGCTTCAGCCGTCGCTGGTATGCCAGGTCGCGATGCCGTGGTCAAGGCTAGGAGGTGAGCGACCCGGAGTCCGACAAGAGCCCCTGAGTCACGATGCTCACGAGGTCCCCTTTGGCGCTCAAGCAGCCGTCGTTCGGTGAGAAAGGAGAGCGGCGTCGTTAACATGAGATTGCATTAGGTGCGGGGGTGGTGCCATGGTAGATGGTGCTTCCGGGTGGTGACTTATCTCGAGAATCAGGGGTCGCTCTCTGGTGTATCGCCGGGTCCGTTCATCGGCAGGCGCGAGGTTGCTCGGCGAGGTCCTTGCGTGTCCCTCCCCTCTCGCCTTTGCTCCCCTTTCTGCTCTACGTCCTCGGGTCCCGGCCCTCGAGCGAGTCTTAGCCGTCGCTGGTATGCCAGGTCGCGATGCCGTGGACAAGGCCAGAGGGTGAGGGCTGGAGAGCCAGTAGGAGCCCTGAGTCGCGATGCTCAGGCACCCCCCCTTTAACGTGCAAGCAGTTTGCGTGGATGAGAGTGAATGAGACAACGCAAGGGCCTCGCCTGACGTAGCTCCTTCAGGAGATCCTGTAGACCCATCATAGAAAAAAATAGGGGTTGCCATGAAAATTGACAGTCAGCCATTGGTTGCTTTCGAGGGGTACGAGGCACTGAAGGCTTGATGAGGTGGCGCCATGCGGGGCTGCCGCGGCCAGAGCTCAGCCATTCAGGTTTGTCGGCGTTGTAGGGACGGACCCATGCGCAAGCGTCATGCCGTTTGGGAGCAGTTCCGTCAATTGGTGTCAGTTGAGCGGGCAACTAGGTCAAACACATTAGCCGCGAAGGAGTGGATTCATTCAAATAGATGCTGGGAAGGCGGACATCACTGGGTCTGGCCCGAGCGACTTGGGAATCATGCAGCCCGAGGGGCGCCCCCAACAAGGTAAGCTAACAACATGAAATAAAAGGGATACATGCCGCAGGGACAGACCCACGCGGCCTGGGAATAATGCAGCCCTAGGGGGGTGCTCCCAGCTGGAAGTAAAACTTGAAAGATGTCACCGGATGACGTTGAGGACGAAGGGGTTTTGGTGTAGCAGACTCGGTGGGCTGCGGAAGCCGATCCTCACGAGCCCCCAGGCCCAGGGGCCTCAGGAGGCACCGGAGGCGCTGGTGGCTCCCTGCAGGCCATCTCCATCTCCGCCAGGGCTGCGGAACGCCTGGCCTCTTGTGCCTCCATGATGCCCCTCATGAGGCGCTGGTATGTGACAGCTGCATTCGGCAAGCCGTAAGGCATGCGAACGCAGCTGTGGGGTGGACCTCCGCAGCGCCCCACTCGTGAGGGCTAGAGGCGCTCCAGAGAGGCGACTCGGTTGAGCCCCGGTATGTCGATGCAGACGCGCAGCCCACCATCCTCGCCTGGATGGGGAGCCACTGCTGGTAGAAGGCGGCCGCCTTTCATGACCATTGACTCCTGTAGCTCCTGAATGGCCTTGCTGACGAACTCCTGAGGGTCTGGCCCTCCTTGCCTTACTGCTTCTTGAGGGAAACTTGCTTCGAAGCACGCCTCCACGTGATGCCCAAGCGCCTCCCTCGTGACCCTAGCCAGGTCGGTGGCCCTCCAGGGGAGAGCCCCCGAGCCCTGCCTGAGGAGGGCGCTGAGAGCGCTTTCCTATGCGACGGAAGGAGGTTCCCCCTGGGCAGGCATGGGCCCAGAGGGGCCTGCCTCCTGAGGGACCGGGCCGGACAATGTCTTCTTCTTCTTGGGGGCGGTCTCGGGAAGCCTCCTACTTCTGCGATCCGGGTCTTCCAGTGACGCGGCCTGAAAGGCTCGTTCCATGGAACGCACCGCGTCCTTCTCTTCACAGGGAACCGTGACGACTCCGCCACTTCCTGGCATCTTGAGGACGTTGTAGCCGTGGTGAGTTACAGCCATGAACTTGGCCAGCGCCGGGTACCCAAGGATGGCGTTGTATGGCAGGGGAATGTGAGCGACGTCGAAGTCGATGAGCTCGGTGCGGTAGTTGTCGTGTGCCCCGAAGGTGAGAAGGAGGCGGACCTGCCCAATCGGGACCGTGGAGCCGTCGGTGATTCCGGAGAAGGGCTTGGTTGGTTGAAGCTAGCTGTAGGGCACTTGGATATTGTTGAATGTTTCTACGGACAGGACGTTGGGCCCTACCCCGCCATCGATGAGGGTCCTGGTAACCACCACGTTGCTGATGATTGGGGAACAAAGCATCGGGACGACTCCGGCTGTAGCCGCACACTTGAGCTGATCTGCTGAGCTGAACGTGATGGCGCACGCCGACCACCTAAGAGGGCGTGTGGCTTCAAGCATGGGGAGGGCTGCATTCACTTCGCGGGCGAACTGCTTGAAGATGCGATGAGAGGCTGGGGCCTGAGCCCCGCCTAGGATGCAGGCGATCGCGCGCGGCTCCTGGAAGCCCCCAGCCCCCTCGTCTTGGTGGCGGTCCTCGTTTCTCCTTGGCTGCGGTGGCAGCGGAGGGAGGCTTGCGTTGCCATGCGGGCGATCCTCGCGAGGCTGATCCCTCCAGTCTCCCTCGCGAGGCGGGTCTTGCCAGCGATCCTCGCGAGGTTGATCGCGCCACCCTTGGCGCGGGCCACGGTCTTCCCAGCATCCTGCGTTCCTTCCTCCTCCTCGACTGTAGCCCCGGTCACCGCGGTCGGGGCGACGGCCGATCCTTCCTTCTCACACGGCTCGGAGCTCTTGACATTCGTTGGTGTTGTGGGTGTGGAGGTCGTGGTACACACAGTACCAGCTGCCCTTGGAAGGTTCGGGTTGATCTCTTCCCCGCTTGGTGTCTGGTTCTGCCGCGAGCACGGTAGCCCCCTTGCGCTTCACGTCCTTGGCCTTGGGCTTCTTCTCTTCTGGGTCTGCGGCAGGCAGCTCGAGGAGGGAGAGACGCCCTTCCTCAGCCCTGGCGCACTTGGTCGCCAAGTTGAACAGCTCCAAGGAAGTGCACAGGTCTTCATGCATCGCCAGCTCCTCCTTCATCTTGACGTCGCGCACTCCGTCGGAGAAGCCTGAGATGATGGCCTCCTCAGTCACCTTGGGAATCTTGAGGCGTGCGTTGTTGAAGCGTTGGATGTACTTCTGCAGGGTCTCCCCGGGTTGTTGCTTCATGCGGCGCATGTCGCTCACGGCGGGTGGCTGGTCGCGAGTACCTTGGAAGTTGGCGATGAAGCGGGTGCGCATCTCGTCCCAGGAGGAGATCGTGCCTGGAGCTAGGTTAAGGAGCCAGGTGCGGGCCCCGTCCTTGAGCGCCATGGGAAACCAGTTCGCCATGACCTTCTCGTCTCTGTTGGCAGCTTCGATGCCCAGCTCGTAGAGCTGGAGGAACTCCGTAGGGTCAGCCGTGCTCGTAACGAGGAGGCAGGTCCGGCTTGAACTTGCCGGGCCACGCGACGCTGCATAGCTCGGTGGTGAATGCATGGCAGCCTGCTGTGGTCACGGGAGGCCTTGAGTGACGGAGAGCTTGGTCTTGGATGTCCCCACGCGCTGCAGCTGGGTCTTGACGTGCGAGAGCAGGAGCATGGTCGTGACGTGCTAGAGCAGGGAGCGCCCGGGCAGCTTCTTGCGGGCGAGGGACTTCTTGGCAGCTCTGCCCTTGCCGCACTAGCACCTGACGGAGCGGGTTCTGCCCAGGGGCCACGCGCCTTGGAGCCAGGGCGCCTTCTTGTGGAGGAGGCGGCCGGGGCGCCGCCGGAGCTTCGTCGCCCGCGCGGGGAAGGGCGCGGTGCAGCGGAGCGGACGACACAGGAGAGCCCCCTGCGGCGCGGACGAGCTTGGCGATGCAGTCGAGCCATTCTTCGTAGACGTCGTTGACGGGACGGTAGCGCAGGAGCTCGTTTGCTGCGATGAGCGCAGCTCGAGCCTCCATGGGTGCGCGGAGCACGCAGGATGAAGAACCAGCTGGGGTGAGCGAGGGAGTAGCGGTGCGGCCGTCTTGCCGCACGGACGGATGCTGAGACGATGTCTGCTGCTCGTCCCCCGCCGGGCCGGTGGCGGCGTTGACGGCAGGTGATGGGGAACGGCGAGGATGCCGCCGACAGGAGCCGTCTGGGCGACGCGGGAAGCGAGAGTGGCCCGGCGCTCGGCGCGGGCCCGACGAGCGTCAGACATGGGCGCGATGGTCGGAGGAGAACGGGGCGGTGGATGACGAATTCCGGCACATCCCTACCTGGTGCGCCAAATGTCAGATTTCGGGTTCCGACAGACCCTTGAGGTTCGAACACTGGGGTGCACGCGGAGATTTCGCCTCCTACCTACCTGCACCCCTCCGCCTCACTAAGATCTAAGCAATGGAAAGAACAACACAAATGACACAGGGTTTATACTGGTTCGGGCCACCGTTGTGGTGTAATACCCTACTCCAGTGTGTGGTGTGGTGGATTGCCTCTTGGGCTGATGATGATGAACAATACAAGGAAGAACAGACTCGCGAGGGTCTGCTCTTGGCAGGGGCGATGAACTGCCGGGAGGAGTTCAGTCACCCTTCTCTCTCTCTCCTTCCTTCTCTTTTCCTTCTCTCGTCCCTCCCTTCTTGTTCTGTTGGTGGTTGGTCCTATTTATAGAGGCCCTGGTCCTCTTCCCAAATATCGAGTGCGAAGGGATCCAACAATAGCGGGCTAATTTGAAGGGGGACAGCTAGTACCAGCTATGCTGACAAAAGTAGTCTTCGCCTGCACAAAGCTCTGGTGGTTACGCCGTCTTGGGCTCCACAATGACCTCCGTCTTGCAGTCCTCCTGGTCTTGGTCTTGTTGCACCGAAATGGCAACCTTTGCCTGATGCCTCGGTGCTTCGTGGCTGCGCTTGCTCCCTTTGCACCAAAGAGGAAAGGAGGACGCTGCGCGGGCTGGCACCTGTCTGGCGCCTTTGGTCGTCATGGCTTGCGTCACGGGCACCTCGTGAGGTACCCCGCCTTGATCTCTCCGCCTCCTCGCGAGCCAGCCTGATGAGGCCGTGCCTGAGGAAGCTCCGCGTCGTCCGCCCCGTGAGGCTTGGCCCCTCGCGAGGGTCTTGGGTCTGTGTTGGTGAAGATGGGCCGTGCTGGGCCCCCCTTTGAGCCACGCCGCAGGCTGCAGGCAGGCAAGTCTGGGGACCCCCGTTTCCAGAACGCCGACAGCGTTGAAGGGCGACACCAGTGGGTATTGCTTGGCGGGTAGAGCCGATTCGGGCCAAGGCATCTGCTTGGTCGTTGTCGTTTCTTGGCACATGGAGGAACTCGCACCCTTTGAAATACCCGCTGAGTTGCTGCACGAGGAAACGGTAGCTTTCCATGTTTGCGTCCTTCGCGTCCCAGTCGCCAGATGACTGCTGGACCACTAAGTCCGAGTCGCCATAACACAAGATCCGGTGGATGCCAAGTTCTTTGGCAAGCTGGAGTCCGTGAATGAGCGCATCGTACTCGGCAACGTTGTTGGAGGCGGCAAAATGGATTTGCAGTGCATATTTGAGCTTGTCGCCTTTAGGAGAGGTGAGGACAACGCCGGCTCCCAAGCGACTGCGCATCTTGGAGCCGTCGAAGTGCATCCGCCAATGTGTGGAGTCAGGTGCTGGAGGCAGGTACTGGGTCTCGGCCCAATTGACGACGAAGTCGGCCAGTGCTTATGATTTGATAGAGGTGCGGGGCTGGTAGTAGATGGTGTAGGGAGCCAGCTCTATGGCCCACTTGGCCACTCGACCAGAGGCATCTCGGCTACCGATGCTCTCGACAAGCGGAGCCGTGAAGACCACTTTGACTGGATGCTCTTGAAAGTAAGGCTTCAACTTCTTGGCGGTGAAGTGCATGCTATAGCACATATTCTGGTAGTGGGGGTAATTCTGCTTGGAGGTCGACATTACCTCGCTCAGGTAATATACTGGTCTCTGGACCGGTAGCGCCTTGCCTTCCTCCTTGCGCTCTACCACAACGACTGTGCTGACCACTCGGCTGGTGGCGGCGATGTACAGGAGCATAGGTTCCTTGGGAGTCGACGCCGCCAGGACGGGTGGAGTAGTCAGCATCTTCTTCAACTGATGGAAAGCTTCGTCCGCTTTATGGTTCCACTCGAAAAAAGTGGTCTTCTTCATGAGTTGGTATAAGGGGAGAGCTTTCTCGCCCAGCCGACTGATGAATCGGCTGATGGACGCCAAGCAGCCGGTGAACTTCTGCACATCCAGTAGTCGGCTGGGTACCTCCATTCTCTCGATGGCCTTGATTTTTACTGGGTTGCATTCTATGCCGCGTTCAGAGACCAAGAAACCTAGCAGCTGGCCGGCTGGCACTCTGAAGACACACTTCTCGGGGTTGAGCTTGATTTGGAACCGGCGCAGGTTCTCAAAGGTCTCCCTGAGGTCTTCCAGCAGTGTTCCACGCTTTTCCGTCTTCACCACCACGTCGTCCATGTAAACGTGGGCGTTTCTGCCGAGTTGCTTGAGGAGACACTTCTGCATGCAACGCTGTAAGGTGGCGCCGGCATTCCTCAAGCCGAACGTCATGGTGAGGTAGCAGAATGGTCCAAACGGCGTGATGAAGGCGGTCTTCAATCTGTCAGCCTGGTTCAGCTTAATCTGGTGATATCCTGAGTATGCATCCAAGAAACTCAACAGCTCGCATCCGGCTATGGAGTCTATCACCTGATTGATTCTTGGTAGAGCAAATGGGTCTTTGGGGGCAGGCCTTGTTGAGACTCGTGTAGTCAATACACATTCACCACTGCTTGTTCTTCTTTAGCACCAGGACCGGGTTTGCCAGCCACTCCGGAAAGAAAACTTCCATAATGAAGCCGGCTGCCAGGAGTCGGGCTATCTCTTCTCCGACGACTCTTCTCTTCTCTTCTGATAAGCGGCGCAGGGGCTGCCTGACCGGCTTTGCATCAGATCGGACATGTAACTTGTGCTCGGCGAAATCCGTCGGTACACCTGGCATGTCTTTGGGAGACCATGCGAAGATGTCCCGATTCTCACGGAGGAAATCGACGAGCTCGCCTTCCTATTTGCTGTCGAGGTTTGCACCTACGACTGCGTACCTCTCTGGGTGCTCTGGATCCAAGGGTATCTTCTTTGTCTCTTTGGACGGTTTGAACGAACCCTCAGCTTCCGACTCCTTTGGGTCGGGCGATAACTCCGGCTACTTGCCGGCCATCGCCACAACTCGTTCAAGGAGCCGCTTCTCGGCCGCGACTACCAGGGACTCGGCCAGCCGACTGCTCTCAGCTGCGCAAGAAGACGACTTTCGGTAGTCGCCTGCCACAGTCAGAATTCCTCTGGAACTGGGCATCTTCATCTTGAGGTAAGCATAGTGGGGGACCTCCATGAATTTGGCCAAGGCGGGTCGGCCAAGTTGCGCATGGTACGGGCTCTCAAGGTCCACCACCTCAGACCAAATAGGCTCTCTTCGGAAGTGATCTTTGTCCCCAAAGAGGACGTCAATCAGGATCTTGCCGATCGGTGAGCAGGACAGCCCAGGGACAATGCCGTGGAACACAGTCCGGCTGTTCTGAAGCTGTCTTTGCTTGATTCCCAACTTCTCCATGGTGTCTTTGTACAGGATATTGATGCTGCTGCCCCCGTCTATCAGAACTCACGAGAAACGCGCGGCCCGCTTATCCGTGGCAAAGGTGGCGTCCAGGACCAAGGCGTAGGAGCCCGGGCTCGGCATCACTTTTGGGTGGTCAGCCCTGCTCCAGCTGATGGGCTTCTCGGACCAGTGCATGAACTCTGGCGTCTCTGAGGCTACTGCGTTGACCCCTTGTCGCTGCAGCCGCCTGCTGCGCCGATCATCAGCCATACTGGTGAACACCACATAGGCTCCATGCTCTTTAGGGTATTCGTCTTGTACTGCGCCGACCGGCCTGACTGCCGGCTGCTGGGGCGGAGGCGGAGGCGGTTGCCCAGCAGGCGGGGGTGCCTGGAGGCCGTCTCCCTTGGCGATCCTGGTGAGCCAGTGGCACTTCCGGGTGGTGTGATTTGACGGCTTCGCCCCGCTGTGGAACTTGCAAGGTCCATCCAAGGTTTGCTCATAGGAGAAGGCCGGCAACCAGTTCGGCTTGCCGCCTTTCTGTCGCTTGGGCGGAGGCTGCTCTTCCGGCTGCTGGGCTTCAACGGCTGCGACCTACCGGCTGCCGGAAGCCGGGTGCGGGGCCTTGCGCTTTTTGTCGCCCTGCTGTTGTCGTCGGCTGGCGTCTGCCGCCGGAGTCCTTGGAGCTTGCGGAGCCACTTTGCCGGCTGTGCTGATTTGAATTTCTGCCTTCACGGAGGAGTCGGCCGTGGCGTACTTGTCTGCTATAATCAGCAGCTCGTCGAGGGTTTCTGGCTCATCGCAGAGGAGCTTGTGCTTGAGGAGGGTGCCTTCTCGGCACCCTGCTGTGAAGTACTCGATGGCCTGCACCTCGTGCATGCCCTCGCAGGAGTTCCGGTGCTCTACCCAACGTGTGAGGTAGTCGTGAGTCGACTCGTCAGGACCTTGCACGCACAAGGAGAGCTGACGAGGCTTGGGAGGACGCTTGTACGTGCTGGTGAAGTTGCGGACAAACACTTTGGTGAAGTCGATCCAGCTGTTGATGCTGCGGGGCTTCAGGCTGTTCAGCCATGTCCGGGCCGTGCCCTGGAGCATGAGCGGAACGTACTTTACGGTGACTCGCTTGTTGCCATTTTCTATGCTGACAGTCGTGGAGTAATCGACTAGCTAGTCTTCCGGCTTCACGGAGCCGGTGTACTTGGGCGTGTCTCTTGGGAGCGTGAACCCTCTAGGAAAGGGCTCGTCCCGAATGCGGGGCCCGAAACAAGGCGGACCCAGCTCGTCTTCTTCCTCCAGCGCCAGGGGCCGGTGAAGTCGGTCGATTCGGAGGCGGGTGTCGTTCTCTCCAACTCCCTCTTGGGGGCCAAGGCGGTCACCGAGAGTCGGGTGATCAACAGGCGGCGGGGAGACTCGCCTCTCCTTGCGGCACTAGTAGAAAAGGGGGCTTTGGCCCAGGCCGAGTAAGACCATTAGTCCCGGTTCAGTCCAGAACCGGGACCAATGGGTGCATTTATCCCGGTTCGTGCGGCTAAGGCATTAGTCCCGGTTCATCTGGGCCCTTTAGTCCCGGTTCGTGCCACGAACCGGGACTAAAGGGTGCGATGCCCATTAGTCCCGGTTGGTGGCACCAACCGGTACTAAAGGTTAGACCTTTAGTCCCGGTTGGTGCCACCAACCGGGACTAATGGGCTTTCAGGCATTAGTACCGGTTCATG
>NC_041388.1:412094811-412126188 GCF_002162155.2 Triticum dicoccoides | reverse complement strand
TTTCAGTTTTAGAAAAAACAAAAGAAAATGATGGAAATGTCAATAAAATAAAATAAAATAAGTTTCCCATGTGATATGTGGTCTAGTTGTTGGGAAAATTTACAAATATGAATTTCTACTTTATTTACAAAATCTCTCTGGAATTTGTAAAATGGGCATAACTTTTGCATACGAACTCGGATTAAAAAGTTTTTTATATGAAAAATCATCTACTCGAAAAGTTACATCCGATGGAGACCGCCTATGGCCTGTTTGCAAATTTGTAGAATCCTCAAATTCCAAAAGGAAAAAAAAGTTATGCTCAAATTTCAGTTTTTTTAAATTTTCATTAAATCTGGTCAAACTACTTATTCAAGAATAGTGTTACTAAATAATTCTTCAAGAATATTAGTGTTATTCAATAACTATTTCAGCTTTTTTGAATTTTGGTCAAATCTGGTCAAACTATGGTCAAACTGTGGTCAAACAATGGTCAAACTACTTATTCAAGAAATATTAGTGTTACTAAAAAATTATTGTTTTTTAGAACAATAGTTTCAAACTCAAACAGTGAAATGTGTGACTTCATGCTCAAGCTAAACTCCTGAGGGTTAATAGGATTGACATCTTACTATTGTCAGGAAAACAACGAGTGCAGACTTGGAAATGAGGGAGAATAGAATCCGGAAGTTAAGCATGCTCAGGCTAGGGGAGTGGGAGGATGGGTGACCGTCCGGGAAGTTAGATGATTTGGAATGATGAGGGGTGATTAGAGATTAAATTGAGCAGTGATGAAGGGTGATTAGAGATTAGAGGTTAAAATAATTCAGAAATTTGAAAATAAAAAAATTCAAAAAAATCAGAAAATTTCCTTTAGCACCGGTTGGTGTTACCAACCGGGACTAAAGGTGGGTGGCCCACGTGGAGGGCCTTTAGTCCCGGTTCTGGATTGAACCGGGACTAAAGGGTCAGGGCATTAGTACCGACCCTTTAGTCCTGGTTCAAGAACCGGGACTAAAGGCCGTTACGAACCGCGACTATAGGCCCTTTTTCTACCAGTGCGGGGAGGGGGAGGCGGACAGTCGTCCCATCGTTCCACTGCTCTCGGGCGGCCGTCTCGGTCGCGCTCTATGGTAATTCGAGTCCGGCTGTGGCTGACAGCCGGCTCCTTGTCCTTTCTTCCTTGGGCGCCGCCAGTCGGCGTCCGAGACGTCGCGCCTTGATCTCGGTGCGGATCGTCGTTTGGCCGCAGCGGCGCCTCCGTGCGGCAGCCGACCTCATTCTGCACGGTGGTCGCGTCGAGGAGCTGCTGGACTCGCTCCATCATGAGGCGGTGTTCCTCGCCCTTGAAATTGTCCAGCTCATCTGCCGCTGCCTGGGCGGCTCGGATGTTCTCTGCTACTGTGGCGTACACGGGGCGGCTAGCCCCAAACAGGCTGGCGATGGCTACGCCGTGCTGCCGGACCGCGCCAAGGCGACTGGGCCCTGCCGGGGCCGTCGAGCCGCCAACGGCATGATCCATCTCCCGCTGGTAAGCTTCTGACAAGCGTCTCATGCTGGCCTACTTCTTCGCGCCATCAATGAGCTGAAGGCAGCGCGCTTCTAACGTCTCTGCGTCAGCATCTTCCGGGATGCGTGCGGCTAGGTCTTGCAGCGCCGCGCCGAGCGAGTCGGGCGCTCCTCCGCCGGGGAACTCGTCATGACTGATGACTAGCACCTCAGTGACGGTGCTTCCGTCGCTTTCCGCGTGGGGGAGAGGTTCGTCGTAGACCACCACGTTGGTGGGGAACGCGTCGAGCGACGTGGTGTCGGAGTCAACCAGCATCGGGTCGGTGGAGCCTACGGACTCCAAGTCCACGGCAGGCTCGGCGGAAACGTGGAGTTGATCGAGGAGGCCTGCGAGGAGGTTCTCGGGGCCGCCCACGCCTGCGTTAGCCGCAAGTTCATCGGAGAGGCGGACCTCACCGACAAGCTCGGCCAAGGAGCTGGCTGCGCAGGCGATCTCAACGCTGCGCAGCGCGTCAATGCAAACTTCGTCTGGCGTGCCTGGCTGGCTGCGCTCGCCAGGGAGGAAGAGGGTTCCCGTCCAGAACAGATCTCCGGACGGCGGTGCACCATGCCCCACGGTGGGCGCCCAATGTCGGGGGTTTGGTGCGACATATGCCAATGGATGGCTTATCATGGTGGGGGCGAGTAGAACGTCGCCGGTGCCTGGAAACGGGATGAGGCGAAGACATGCACGCCGGTGAATCTTACCCAGCTTCAGGGCTCTCCGAGGAGATAACACCCCTACTGCTGCTCTGCGGGGTCTCCGCATGATCACTAAGGTCAAGTGTTTACACGGTTGCTCCTTGAGCTGTATCTGGTGGTAGGAGAGGGCAAGGCCAGCTCCCTCCTTCTATCTGGTATGGTGTAGAACTACTGGGATCCAACCCTTTGCATGGGTGCCCTGGGGGGTTTATATAGGCCTACCCCCAAGGGGTACAATGGTAATTAGACTAGGCGCGGGCCCAGCCGTCAGTGCCTCCGACCTACGATTTCTCTGCCGACTGCTGGGGCCCGCCGACTGGTGGGCCCCGCCGATTGGTCTGGTACGGAGCCGACAGGCCGCGTCCGCCGCGGGCGGGTTTTGCCGGCTGCTGATTACTGTAGCAGTGCTCCTGATGACGCAGGCTTGGTCATGGGGTAGTGGCAACAGCCCCGCCGCCTGGCGGGCGATCACTGTGGCCACTCCCCATCTCATCTAGATTAATGGCGCGTGGGCCCCGGGGGCTGGCTCGACCGACTTCCCCGGGCCGACTCCCGATGGGTCCGACTGGCGGTCCTCCCGCCGTCTCCCAAGGTCTCGCTGGCTGGTGGGTCCCGATGCTTCCAGGCCATATAGACAAGCCGTCGTAGGCACATGACTCAGTACTGTGGTGCTGACATTAGGGCTGGCATGGCAACAGTGCCACACTGGATGGAGATCTTCCGGAGTACGGCGTGCTGTGGCCATGCCTGCCCTTGGTGAGGGCCGGGGTAGGCTTTGCTGTAGCCACACCCCTACCTCGTCCCCTTTGATGAGGTCGTGATTTGTTGGAGTCGCTGGCCGACTCCCCAAAGCCGGCTTCTCTGGAAGTCATCCCTGGGACTCGGCCGCAGGCGGGCAGTCGGTCGCCCTGCCGTCGACTCCTCAGGAGGCGGCTCTTCGTCCCGGAGTCCTGAGGGGCGCAGCCTGCCCTGATGTCTTGAAAGGTTGTGGGCCTCGGGTTGGCCTACCCGTGGCCCATTACTCTGACAGGCATGGAAGCCTGCCGTGGTCACCGGGACTCTGTGTTGGTGGAGAGCTTGTCCTTGATGGGGTCCGCGCACCGCCACCGCAGGCGGCACGCGGTCTTGCCGTGGTGGCACAGTGTGCGCGGGGGCGTTCTCTCGTGGCCGAGGGACATCTTGGCAGCTTCTTTCTTCTTGCGCGGGCGCCCGACGTGGTGGGTCGCGTCGTGGGGTCATGCGCCTTGGTGCCAGGACTCCGTCTTGCGGCAGCGGTGGTGTAGGCGCTCCCTGGGCTACGTCGCCCGCAGCTGGCGGAGGACGAGGCAGCGAGAGGGATGGCGCAGGGGAGCCCCTGCGGCGCTGACAAGCTCGGCGATGCAGTCGAGCTAGTGCTCATAAAAGTCGTCGATGGGGCGGTAGCGCAGGAGCTCGCGTGCCATGCATAGTGCGACCTACGCGTCCACGGGAGCGTGGGATGACGAACCGTCCGGGTGCAGCAAGGATGCTTGCCGCTCGTTCCCCGTCGAGCCGGTGGCGGCGTTGGCAGCAGGTGAAGGAGAATGACGGGGTGGCCCACCGACGGGAGCCGTCTGAGCAATGCGGGCGGCGAGGGCAGCCCGGTGCTCAGCGCGTGCTCGGCGAGCGTCAGCCATGGAGATGAGGAAGCAACAGGACACGGAGCAACGGAAGGAAAGCTTCGGCACACCCCTACCTGGCGCGCCAAATGTCGGATCTCGGGTTCCGGCAAAACCCTTAAGGCTCGAACACTGGGGTGCGCACGAAGATCTCCCCCTCACAGATCACGCCATCACCCGCTTCGCGATCTCCATGCTAGCTCGACAAACTCGCAACACAAGAGACACAAGATTTATAATGGTTCAGGCCAACATCATGGTGTAATACCCTACTCCGGTGTGTGGTTTTGGATTGCCTCTTGGGCTGAGGACAAATAGTACAAGGAGAAGAACAGCCTCCTAAGGCGAGGTGTTCTTGTTCTTGGTGAACTTGTATGGGTGAGGATTGCTCGAGATGAGATGATCGAGGCTCAGTTGCCCCCTACAGTGGTGGCTAAGTCCTATTTATAGAGGCCCTGGTCCTCTCCCGAAATATTGAGCGGAAAGGAAGCCAACAACGGCCAATTTGAAAGGGGACGACTAGTACAAGCTATCCTGACAAAAGTAGTCTTCGCCTGCAAAAGGCTGTAGCAGTGACGCTGTCTTGGGCTCCACAGTGACCTCCATCTTGCCGTCCTGCTGGTCTTGGTCTTGTTGCACCAATATGGAAACCTTTGCTTGACACCTTGGTACTCCTCGCCTGTGCTTGCCTCCTTAGCACCAAAGAGGAAACAAAGACATTGTGCGTGCTGGTGCCCGCCTGGTCTCGATCGTCACGAATCACGTCACTGGAACCTCGCGAGGTTTGCCTTGCCTTGATGTCTCTACCCCTCGCGTGCTAGCCTGGTGAGGCCGCTCCCGAGGAGGTCTTGTGTCATCCGCCTCGCGAGGCTTGGCCCCTCGCGAGGGTCTTGAAAGAGTGTTGGTGAAGATGGGTCGTACGGGCCCGCTCGCAGAGCCACGCCGTGGTCCGCAGGCAGGCAAGTCTGGGGACCCCCGTTCCCAGAATGCCGACAGTAGTTACCATCCTACAACTCACTGTTGTGTTGGATAGAGCATAAACAAATAATTTTCTTGCCACCATTCGTATCTTTTTGCTAATAATCCTTATCAATTTCCTCACATGATGCTTTTTCATCAATATCTCATTGCCCCTTACGCAAAAAGGGTTGATGCATGGATCCTTGCCAAGGGCATATGTACCTTCAAGCAACAAGTCAATATTAGAAGCTAACTAGTGTCCAGGCCTGGATCTATATGCACTACATTATGGAACGACCGGGGGGGTACAAGCCGATGGATGAAGCTAACCTCGGCGGAAAATGGTGGCCACTCCCGTTGTTGTCCTGCGTAAGTAGTGGAAAGGCATGATAAGTACAGCAATCTTAACATCAAACAAATATAGCAAAGGTAAACAACATCATCTCCAAATGATAGCTTGAATGTGTTGGTTTTAGCATGCTGTTAAAGCAGATCTAAAATGGAAGGAAATGTTACCGACAGCAGGCTTAACTGCCATCAAATATTGCAATTCAAACTGGTATTGTTGAAAATGAATAGAACGTAGGTAATGCTTAAACATCACACTGGATAAATATGTACAACTAAAATAAAGGGCATATGTTAACTACACCAGGAATAACTGGAACCAAATATGGCCGTTCAAACTGGTATTGATGTAGTCAAGCGGCACAGTTCCGACTTGCACATAATGAACAACACATTGAGAATGGCTGAAATAAACAAGGCATAAATGACAAGTATAACAACCAAATATAGCCATTGAAAACTGGACAGAGTTGTTGGGTAACGTAGTAATTTCAAAAAAATTCCTACGCACACGCAAGATCATGGTGATGCATAGCAACGAGAGGGGAGAGTGTTGTCTATGTACCCTTGTAGACCGGAAGCGGAAGCACAACGCGGTTGATGTAGTCGTACGTCTTCACGGCCCGACCGATCAAGCAATGAAACTACGGCACCTCCAAGTTCTAGCACACATTCATCTCGATGACGATCCCCAGACTTCGATCCAGCAGAATGTCGGGGAAGAGTTCCATCAGCACGACGGCGTGGTGACGATCTTGATGTTCTACCGTCGCAGGGCTTCACCTAAGCACCGCTACAATATTATCGAGGATTATGGTGGAGGAGGGCACCGCACACGGCTAATAGATCTCAAGGATCAATTGTTGTGTCTAGCGGTGCCCCCCTGCCCCCGTATATAAAGGAGCAAGGGGGAGGGGCGGCCGGCCAGGAGGAGGGGCGCCAGGGAGGAGTCCTACTCCTACCAGGAGTAGGACTCCCTCCTTTCCTTGTCCAACTAGGAGAGGGGGAAGGAAGGGAGAGAGGAGAGAAAGGAAAGGGGGGGCGCCGCCCCTCCCTCCTTGTCCAATTCGGACTAGAGGGGGAGGGGTGCACAGCCTGCCCTGGCTGCCCCTCCTCTGCTCCACTTTGGGCCCATGAGGCCCATTAACCCCCGGGGGGGGGGGGGTTCCGGTAACCCCCGGTACTCCGTTTTATATCCGATAACTCCTGGAACCATTCCTGTGTCCGAATATAGTCGTCCAATATATCAATCTTTATGTCTCGACTATTTCGAGACTCCTCGTTATCTCCGTGATCACATCCGGGACTCCGAATAACCTTCGATACATCAAAATATATAAACGTTAAGCGTGCGGACCCTACGGGTTCGAGAACAATGTAGACATGACCGAGACACGTCTCCGGTCAATAACCAATAGCGGAACCTGGATGCTCATATTGGCTCCTACATATTCTATGAAGGTCTTTTATCGGTCAGACCGCATAACAACATACGTTGTTCCCTTTGTCATCGGTATGTTACTTGCCCGAGATTTGATCGACGGTATCTCAATACCTAGTTCAATCTCGTTACCGGCAAGTCTCTTTACTCGTTCCGTAATACATCATCCCGCAACTAACTTATTAGTTGCAAGGCTTATGTGATGTGCATTACCGAGAGGGCCCAGAGATACCTCTCCAACAATCGGAGTGACAAATCCTAATCTCGAAATACGCCAACCTAACAAGTACCTTCGGAGACACCTGTAGAGCACCTTTATAATCACCCAGTTACGTTGTGACATTTGGTAGCACACCAAGTGTTCCTCCGGTAAATGGGAGTTGCATAATCTCATAGTCATAGGAACATGTATAAGTCATGAAGAAAGCAATAGCAACAAACTAAACGATCAAGTGCTAAGCTAACAAAATGGGTCAAATCAATCATATAATTCTCCTAATGATGTGATCTCGTTAATCAAATGACAATTCATGTCTATGGTTAGGAAACATAACCATCTTTGATCAACGAGCTAGTCAAGTAGAGGCATACTAGTGACACTATGTTTGTCTATGTATTCACACATGTATTATGTTTCCGGCTAATACAATTCTAGCATGAATAATAAATATTTATCATGATATAAGGAAATAAATAATAACTTTATTATTGCCTCTAGGGCATATTTCCTTTAGTCTCCCACTTGCACTAGAGTCAATAATCTAGATTACATAGTAATGATTCTAACACCCATGGAGCCTTGGTGCTGATCATGTTTTGCTCGTGGAAGAGGCTTAGTCAGCGGGTCTGCAACATTCAGATCCGTATGTATCTTGCAAATTTATATATCTCCCACTTGGACTAAATCCCAAATGGAATTGAAGCGTCTCTTGATGTGCTTGGTTCTCTTGTGAAATCTGGATTCCTTTGCCAAGGCAATTGCACCAGTATTGTCACAATAGATTTTCATTGGACCCGATGCACTAGGTATGACACCTAGATCGGATATGAACTCCTTCATTTGCTGCTTCCGAAGCAGCTATGTACTCTGCTTCACATGTAGATCCCGCCACGACGCTTTGTTTAGAACTGCACCAACTGACAGCTCCACCGTTCAGTAAAATCACGTATCCGGTTTGCGATTTAGAATCGTTCGGATCGGTGTCAAAGCTTGCATCAACGTAACCATTTACGATGAGCTCTTTTTCACCTCCATATACGAGAAACATATCCTTAGTCCTTTTCAGGTATTTCAGGATGTTCTTGACCGCTTTCCAGTGATCCACACCTGGATTTCTTTGGTACCTCCCTGCTAGACTTATAGCAAGGCACACATTAGGTCTGGTACACAACATTGCATACATGATAGAGCCTATGGCTGAAGCATAGGGAACATCTTTCATTTTCTCTCTATCTTCTGTGGTGGTCGGACATTGAGTCTTACTCAACTTCACACCTTGTAACACAGGCAAGAACCCTTTCTTTGCTTGATCCATTTTGAACTTCTTGAAAACCTTGTCAAGGTATGTGCTTTGTGAAAGTCCAATTAAGTGTCTTGATCTATCTCTATAGATCTTAATGCCCAATATGTAAGCAGCTTCATCGAGGTCTTTCATTGAAAAACTCTTATTCAAGTATCCCTTTATGCTATCCAGAAATTCTATATCATTTCCAATCAATAATATGTCATCCACGTATAATATCAGAAATGCTACAGAGCTCCCACTCACTTTCCTATAAATACAGGCTTCTCCAAAAGTCTGTACAAAACCAAATGCTTTGATCACACTATCAAAGCGTTTATTCCAACTCCGAGAGGCTTGCGCCAGTCCATAAATGGATCGCTGGAGCTTGCACACTTTGTTAGCTCCCTTTGGATCGACAAAACCTTCTGGTTGCATCATATACAACTCTTCTTCCAGAAATACATTCAGGAATGCAGTTTTGACATCCATTTGCCAAATTTCATAATCATAAAATGTGGCAATTGCTAACATGATTCGGACAGACTTAAGCATCGCTACGGGTGAGAAGGTCTCATCGTAGTCAATCCCTTGAACTTGTCGAAAACCTTTTGCAACAAGTCAAGCTTTATGGACAGTAACATTACCGTCAGCGTCAGTCTTCTTCTTGAAGATCCATTTGTTCTCAATTGCTTGCCGATCAACGGGCAAGTCAACCAAAGTCCACACTTTGTTCTCATACATGGATCCCATCTCAGATTTCATGGCTTCTAGCCATTTTGCGGAATCTGGGCTCACCATCCCTTCTTCATAATTCGTAGGTTCATCATGATCTAGTAGCATGACTTCCAGAATAGGATTACCGTACCACTCTGGTGCGAATCTTACTCTGGTTGATCTACGAGGTTCGGTAGTAACTTGATCTGAAGTTTCATGATCATTATCATTAGCTTCATCACTAATTGGTGTAGGTGTCACAGAAACCGGTTTCTGTGATGTACTACTTTCTAATAAGGGAGTAGGTACAGTTACCTCATCAAGTTCTACTTTTCTCCCACTCACTTCTTTCGAGAGAAACTCCTCTAGAAAAACTCCGAATTTAGCAACAAAAGTTTTGCCTTCGGATCTGTGATAGAAGGTGTACCCAATAGTCTCCTTTGGGTATCCTATGAAGACACATTTCTCCGGTTTGGGTTCGAGCTTATCAGGTTGAAGATTTTTCACATAAGCATCGCAGCCCCAAACTTTCAGAAATGACAACTTTGGTTTCTTCCCAAACCACAGTTCACAAGGCGTCGTCTCAACGGATTTCGATGGTGTCCTATTTAATGTGAATGCAGCCGTCTCTAAAGCATAACCCCAAAACGATAACAGTAAACTTGTTAGAGACATCATAGATCGCACCATATCTAATAAAGTACGATTACGACGTTCGGACACACCATTACGCTGTGGTGTTCCGGGTCGCGTGAGTTGTGAAACTATTCCGCATTGTTTCAAATGTAGACCAAACTCGTAACTCAAATATTCTCCTCCACGATCAAATCGTAGAAACTTTATTTTCTTGTTACGATGATTTTCAACTTCACTTTGAAATTCTTTGAACTTTTCAAATGTTTCAGACTTATGTTTCATTAAGTAGATATACCCATATCTGCTTAAATCATCTGTGAAGGTGAGAAAATAACGATATCCACCACGAGCCTCAACATTCATTGGACCACATACATCTGTATGTATGATTTCCAACAAATCCCTTGCTCTCTCCATAGTACCGGAGAATGGCGTTTTAGTCATCTTACCCATGAGGCACGGTTCGCAAGTACCAAGTGATTCATAATCAAGTGGTTCCAAAAGTCCATCTGTATGGTGTTTCTTCATGCGCTTTACACTGATATGACCTAAACGGCAGTGCCACAAATAAGTTGCACTATCATTATCAACTCTACATCTTTTTATTTCAACATTATGAATATGTGTATCACTACTATCGAGATTCATCAAAAATAGACCACTCTTCAAGGGTGCATGACCATAAAAGATATTACTCATATAAATAGAACAACCATTATTCTCTGATTTAAATGAATAACCGTCTCGCATCAAAAAAGATCCAGATATAATGTTCATGCTCAACGCTGGCACCAAATAACAATTACTTAGGTCTAATACTAATCCCGAAGGTAGATGTAGAGGTAGCGTGCCGACCACGATCACATCGACTTTGGGACCATTTCCTATGCGCATCGTCACGTCGTCCTTAGCCAATCTTCGCTTAATCCGTAGCCCCTGTTTCGAGTTGCAAATGTTAGCAACAGAACCAGTATCAAATACCCAGGTGCTACTGCGAGCATTAGTAAGGTACACATCAATAACATGTATATCACATATACCTTTGTTCACTTTGCCATCCTTCTTATCCGCCAAATACTTGGGGCAGTTCCGCTTCTAGTGACCAGTCTGCTTGCAGTAGAAGCACTCAGTCTCAGCCTTAGGTCCAGACTTGGGTTTCTTCTCCTGAGCGCAACTTGTTTGCTGTTCTTCTTGAAGTTCCCATTCTTCTTCCCTTTGCCCTTTTTCTTGAAACTGGTGGTCTTATTGACTATCAACACTTGATGCTCCTTCTTGATTTCTACCTCTGCGGCTTTTAGCATTGCGAAGAGCACAGGAATAGTCTTATTCATCCCTTTCATACTATAGTTCATCACGAAGCTTTTGTAGCTTGGTGGCAGTGATTGAAGAACTCTGTCAATGACACTATCAACAGGAAGATTAACCCCAGTTGAGTCAAGTGATTATGATACCCAGACATTTTGAGTATATGTTCACAGACATAACTATTCTCCTCCATCTTGCAGCTATAGATCTTATTGGAGACTTCATATCTCTTAATCCTGGAATTTGCTTGAAATATTAACTTCAACTCCTGGAACATCTCATATGCTCCATGACGTTCAAAACGTCGTTGAAGACCCAGTTCTAAGCCGTAAAGCATGGCACACTGAACTATCGAGTAGTCGTCAGCTTTGCTCTGCCAGACGTTCATAACATCTGGTGTTGCTCCTGCAGCAGGCTTGGCACTTAGCGGTGCTTCCAAGACATAATTCTTCTGTGCAGCAATGAGGATAATCCTCAAGTTACGGACCCAGTCCGTGTAATTGCTACCATCATATTTCAACTTTGCTTTCTCAAGGAACACATTAAAATTCAACGGAACAACAACACGAGCCATCTATCTACAATCAAACATAGACAAGCAAGATACTATCAGGTACTAAGTTCATGATAAATTTAAGTTCAATTAATCATATTACTTAAGAACTCCCACTTAGAAAGATATCCATCTAATCCTCTAAGTGATCACGTGATCCAAATCAACTAAACCATGTCAGATCATCACGTGAGATGGAGTAGTATCAATGGTGAACATCAATATGTTGATCATATCTACTATATGATTCACGCTCGACCTTTCGGTCTCCGTGTTCCGAGGCCATATCTGTTATATGCTAGGCTCGTCAAGTTAAACCTGAGTATTCCACGTTTGCAACTATTTTGCACACGTTGTATTTGAACGTAGAGCCTATCACACCCGATCATCACGTGGTGTCTCAGCACGAAGAACTTTTGCAATGGTGCATACTCAGGGAGAACACTTATACTTTGATAATTTAGTGAGGGATCATCTTATAATGCTACCGTCAATCAAAGCAAGATAAGATGCATAAAAGATAAACATCACATGCAATCAATATAAGTGATATGATATGGCCATCATCATCTTGTGCTTGTGATCTCCATCTTTGAAGCACCGTCATGATCACCATCGTCACCGGCGCGACACCTTGATCACCATCATAGCATCGTTGTCGTCTTGCCAATCTTATGATTCCATGACTATCGCTACTGCTTTGTGATAAAGTAAACCATTACAACGCAATTGCATTGCATACAATAAAGTGACAACCATATGGCTCCTGCCAGTTGTCGATAACTCGGTTACAAAACATGATCATCTCATACAATAAATTTAGCATCATGTCTTGACCATATCACATCACAACATGCCCTGCAAAAACAAGTTAGACGTCCTCTATTTTGTTGTTGCAAGTTTTACGTGGTTGCTATGGGCTTAGAAAGAACCGTTCTTACCTACGCATCAAAACCACAACGATAGTTTGTCAAGTTGGTGCTGTTTTAACCTTCGCAAGGACCGGGCGTATCCACACATGGTTCAACTAAAGTTGGAGAAACTGACACCCGCCAGCCACCTGTGTGCAAAGCACGTTGGTAGAACCAGTCTCGCATAAGCGTACGCGTAATGTCAGTCCGGGCCGCTTCATCCAACAATACCACCGAACCAAAGTATGACATGCTGGTAAGCAGTATGACTTATATCGCCCACAACTCACTTGTGTTCTACTCGTGCACAACATCAACGCATAAAACCTAGGCTCGGATGCCACTGTTGGGTAACGTAGTAACTTCAAAAAAATTCCTACGCACACGCAAGATCATGGTGATGCATAGCAACGAGAGGGGAGAGTGTTGTCTACGTACCCTCATAGGCCGGAAGCGGAAGCACAACGCGGTTGATGTAGTCGTACGTCTTTACGGCCCGACCGATCAAGCACCGAAACTACGGCACCTCCGAGTTCTAGCACACGTTTAGCTCGATGACGATCCCCAGACTCCGATCCAGCAGAATGTCAGGGAAGAGTTCCGTCAGCACGACGGCGTGGTGAGGATCTTGATGTTCTACCGTCGCAGGGCTTCGCCTAAGCACCGCTACAATATTATCGAGGATTATGGTGGAGGAGGGCACCGCACACGGCTAATAGATCTCAAGGATCAATTGTTGTTTCTAGAGGTGCCCCCCTGCCCCCGTATATAAAGGAGCAAGGGGGAGGGGCGGCCGGCCAGGAGGAGGCGCGCCAGGGAGGAGTCCTACTCCTACCGGGAGTAGGACTCCCTCCTTTCCTTGTCCAACTAGGAGAGGGGGAAGGAAGGGAGAGAGGAGAGAAAGGAAAGGGGGGCGCCGCCCCTCCCTCCTTGTCCAATTCGTACTAGAGGGGGAGGGGGCACGCAGCCTGCCCTGGCCGCCCCTCCTCTGCTCCACTTTGGGCCCATGAGGCCCATTAACCCCTGGCGGGTTCCGGTAACTCCCAGTACTCTGTTTTATATTCGATAACTCCCTAAACCATTCCTGTGTCCGAATATAGTCATCCAATATATCAATCTTTATGTCTCGATTATTTCGAGACTCCTCATTATGTCCGTGATCACATCCGGGACTCCGAACAACCTTCGGTATATCAAAATATATAAACTCATAATGAAACTGTCATCGTAACGTTAAGCGTGCGGACCCTACGGGTTGGAGAACAATGTAGACATGACCGAGACACATCTCCGGTCAATAACCAATGGCAGAAACTGGATGCTCATATTGACTCCTACATATTCTACGAAGATCTTTTATCGGTCAGACCACATAACAACATACGTTGTTCCCTTTGTCATTGGTATGTTACTTGCCCGAGATTTGACCGTCGGTATCTCAATACCTAGTTCAATCTCGTTACCGGCAAGTCTCTTTACTCATTCCGTAATACATCATCCCGCAACTAACTTATTAGTTGCAATACTTGCAAGGCTTATGTGATGTGCATTACCGAGAGGGCCCAGAGATACCTCTCCGACAATCAGAGTGACAAATCCTAATCTCGAAATACGCCAACCCAACAAGTACCTTCGGAGACACCTGTAGAGCACCTTTATAATCACCCAGTTACCTTGTGACGTTTGGTTGCACACAAAGTGTTCCTCCAGTAAACGGGAGTTGCATAATCTCATAGTCATAGGAACATGTATAAGTCATGAAGAAAGCAATAGCAACAAACTAAACGATCAAGTGCTAAGCTAACAAAATGGGTCAAGTCAATCACAACATTCTCCTAATGATGTGATCCCGTTAATCAAATGACAACTCATGTCTATGATTAGGAAACATAACCATCTTTGATCAACGAGCTAGTCAAGTAGAGGCATACTAGTGACACTATGTTTGTCTATGTATTCACACATGTATTATGTTTCCGGTTAATACAATTCTAGCATGAATAATAAACATTTACCATGATATAAGGAAATAAATAATAACTTTATTATTACCTCTAGGGCATATTTCCTTCAAGAGTCTCACTGCAACCAACCTAACAAGCAAATACAGATAAACAAGGCATATGATTGAAAAAATGGACAAATGCTCACTGCAACCAACCTACACTAGTAGAAGAAGGGTCAAACGTGAAGCATATTAGTGCCGGTTTGAATTTGAGCCGGCACTAATGTGTACATTAGTGCCGGTTCCAACGGCTAGCCGGGCCGCTCTCATTAGTACCGGTTCGTGCCGAACCTTTAGCACCGGTTCGTGCCACGAACCGGTACTAAAGTGAGTGGTGGCAGGATGTTGTCAGTCCGGGGCCCCTCCAGCACCTTTAGTACCGGGTCGTATCACGAACCGGTACTAAAGGTCGTCTTACATAGACCCTTCGTCCACCCGAGCTCGCTCTGTTCTTCCCCTTTCCCTCTCCTCTCTGTTCTTTTCCCTCTTCCTCTCAAGCTCATCACACATTTTGCCCAAGATTTGAAGGCCCCCATCCATTCAAATGATCACAAAGGTTAGCACCTTTTTCCTTTCATCTCTCATTGCTAGATTAGCTCGTGCAATGCTTTATATAGTGATTGGTTTTTGAGTTTAGTAATTTGGGAGGAATTATATATATGTGCTAGTATTTGATTTATATGCATTTTGAGGTCAAAAATAATATTTAGTTTTGCATATGTAGGTGTGGTTTACTTAGTACCTTCTAAATCTCCGTCGTAACCACCATCGATCGCTCGCAACGTCCCGTCGCCGGCACCACCTTGTGGTGAGCCTCTTGTTCATGAAGTTTTATATAAAAAATTGATGTTTGTGTGATTTGGATATATAGTTACTCGTGTAATTATCTTACCCATACGTTGTTTGTTATGCATAGTGCCATAGTTTTGATATCCGTCCCCGTCGGCCCTTGTTCAAGTTATGATTCGGATGTGGTATATTCTCTTCTAAAACTATTAATTGCATTTCGTGTTTATGACACATTATGCCCATCAAGTTGACATAGATATTTGTATGTAGGAGGTAGTTGAACCGGAAATTCTAACCGACCCTATTGTCGAGAGGTTAAATTTAGTTGAAAGAGAAAACGAGGATTTGAAGGAAAAATTGAAAAGAATTGAGGGGGAGAAGATGGAATTGGAGTTGCATGTTGCCGATGTCGTCGATGATCACAAGATTAAGATGGAGAAAATGCGCTTGAAGATTAGAAAGATTAGAAAATATGCCATTCATAGTGAGGCTTGGTATCATTATGCTGTTGGATCAATTGTTACCTTAGTTGCGATCTTGATCGCATTTGTTGTTGCATTTAAATTCTTTAGCTAGAGAGTTATTTGTTTGTTGCATTTAAGTGTTGTATGATCTTTATGTATGAACTTTATGTATTGTATTAATTTGATGTTTTCGGTGCTGTGTATTGAAGATGAGACGTCAATGGATGTACAATGACCGATGCTCTCCCGAGTTCATTAATGGTGTGCGTACTTTTCTGCTTGCGGCTGAGGCAAACAAGCAAGCGGATGGTTTTATGCATTGTCCAGGTGCTGGCTGTAAGAATGGTCGCAATTACTCTACATCAAGAACCATTCACGTACACCTGTTTGAGTCCGGTTTCATGCCCCACTATAATGTTTGGACCAAGCATGGAGAAAGAGGGGTTATGATGGAAGACAGTGAAGAAGAAGAGGACGACGACAGCTATCCTGGCCATGGGTTCCCTGAATACGATGATACAACAATGAGGGAAGAATTTGAGCCGGTAATGCCGGAAGAAGCTAAGCCGGCAATGCGGGAAGAAGCTGAAGAAGAGGCATCGGATGAGCCCGTTGATGATCTAGGTCGGGCCATTGCCGATGCAAAGAGAAACTGCACAAGTGATTTGGAGAAGAAGAAGTTGCAGCGCATGTTAGAGGATCACAAAAAATTGTTGTACCCGAATTGCGTAGGTGACAAGAAAAAGCTGGGCACCACACTGGAATTGCTGCAATGGAAGGCAGAGAATGGTGTATCTGACAAGGGATTTGGAAAGTTGCTGGTAATGATAAAGGATATGCTTCCAAAGGACAACGAATTGCCCGAGAGTACATACGAAGCAAAGAAGGATTTCTGCCCTCTAGGCTTAGAGCTGCAGAAGATACATGCATGCCCTAATGATTGCATCCTCTACCGCGGTGAGTACGAGGATTTGAATGCTTTCCCATTATGCGGTGCATTGTGCTATAAGATCAACCGCGATGACCCTGGTGATGTCGAGGGCGAGCGCCCCAGGAAGAAGATTCCTGCCAAGGTGATGTGGTATGCTCCTATAATACCACGGTTGAAACGTTTGTTCCAAAACAAAGAGCATGCCAAGGCGATGCGATGGCACAGAGAAGACCGTAAGAAAGACAGAAAGTTGAGAGTACCCACTGACGGGTCGCAGTGGAGAAAAATCGAAAGAATGTATGGGAAGGAGTTTGCAGATGACGCAAGGAACGTATGGTTTGGTCTAAGCGCAGATGGCATTAATCCTTTTGGGGAGCAGAGCAGCAACCATAGCACCTGGCCTGTGACTCTATGTTTGTATAATCTTCCTCCTTGGTTGTGCATGAAGCGGAAGTTCATTATGATGCCAGTGCTCATCCAAGGCCCTAAGCAACCCGGCAATGACATTGATGTGTACATAAGGCCATTAGTTGAAGAGCTCTTACAACTGTGGAATGGAACATGTGTACGTGTGTGGGATGAGCATATGGGGGAAGAATTTGACCTAAAGGCGTTGTTGTTCGTGACCATCAATGATTGCCCTGCTCTTAGTAACCTTTCAGGACAGACAAACAAGGGATACCGCGCATGCACGCACTGTTTGGATGATACCGACAGTATATATTTGGCTAATTGTAAGAAGAATGTGTACCTGGGACATCGTCGATTTCTTCCGAGCAGGCATCCCGTAAGAAAGAAAGGCAAGCATTTCAAAGGTGAGGCGGATCACCGGACGAAGCCTCGCCACTGTACTGGTGCTGATGTACATTATATGGTCAAGGATTTGAATGTGGTCTTTGGAAAGGGTCCTGGTGGACAACCTGTTCCGAATGACGCTGACGGACGCGCACCCATGTGGAACAAGAAATCTATATTTTGGGACCTGCCCTATTGGAAAGACCTAGAGGTCCGCTCCACAATCGACGTGATGCACGTGACGAAGAATCTTTGTGTGACCCTGCTTGGCTTCTTGGGCGTGTATGGGAAGACAAAAGATACACCTGAGGCACGGGAGGACCAGCAACGTATGCACGGAAAAGACAGCATACATCAGGGTCATGCAAGCTACGCTCTTACCAAAGAAGAGAAGGAAATCTTCTTTGAATGTCTGCTTAGTATTAAGGTACCGTCTGGCTTCTCGTCGAATATAAAGGGAATAATAAACATGGCAGAGAAAAAGTTCCAGAACCTAAAGTCTCATGACTGCCACGTGATTATGACGCAACTGCTTCCGGTTGCATTGAGGGGGCTTCTACCGGAAAACGTTCGATTAGCCATTGTGAAGCTATGTGCATTTCTCAATGCAATCTCTCAGAAGGTAATCGATCCAAAAATCATACCAAGGTTAGAGAATGATTTGGTGCAATGTCTTGTCAGTTTTGAGTTGGTGTTCCCACCATCCTTCTTCAACATCATGACGCACGTCCTAGTTCACCTATGCGAAGAGATTAACATTTTGGGTCCTGTATTTCTACACAATATGTTCCCCTTGGAGAGGTTCATGGGAGTCTTAAAAAAATATGTTCATAACCGTGCTAGGCCAGAAGGAAGCATCTCCAAGGGCCATGAAAATGAGGAGGTCATTGAGTTTTTATTGACTTTATTCCTAACCTTAAGCCGATTGGTGTTCCTGAATCGCGGCATAAGGGCAGACTGGATGGAAAAGGCACGCTAGGAGGGGAACAAATAATATGTATGGACGGACATTCTCTCACTGAAGCACACTACACAGTTCTACAGAATTCCGCCTTGGTGGCTCCGTATATGGATGAACACAAGAATTTGCTACGCTCCAAACACCTGGAGTGGTCTGATGACTGGATTACACATGAACAAACCAGGAGTTTCGCCAGCTGGTTGCAGACACGTACCATGCATGACACCTCTATTGAAGATGACATGTACTTGCTGTCCCAGTTACCATCTTCGAATATAATGACTTTCAAAGGGTACGAGATAAATGGTAATACATTTTACACGATCGCCCAAGATAAGAAGAGCACCAACCAAAACAGTGGTGTCCGCTTTGATGCAGAAACCAAGACGGGAAAGGAAACACATTATGGTTATATATAGGACATATGGGAACTTGACTATCGACGTGGTTTGAAGGTCCCTTTGTTTCGGTGCAAATGGGTCAATATGACACGAGGCGGGTTAACGGAAGACCGGTAGTACGGAATGACAACAGTGGATCTCAACAATCTTGCGTATGCAGATGAACCATTCGTCCTAGCCAATGATGTGGCACAGGTTTTCTATGTGAGGGACATGTCTACCAAGCCAAGAAAAAGAAAAGATAAGGAAGCGAATGCATCGTACGATGAGCCAAAGCGGCACATAGTTCTTTCTGGGAAGAGAAACATCGTGGGAGTGGATGACAAGATAGACATGTCAGAAGATTATGAAAAGTTTGATGAAATTGCTCCATTGACAGTGAATATTGACCCGATCATCCCATTAAATGATGAAGATTTTCCATGGTTATGGCGCAAAGGGACACACGCGAAGAAAAAGTTTCACACCCAAAGATCTGGGATGTGATCGGCTTCACTATCATCACTTTCTTCTGTGTTTCACACCCAGGAGGGAATCTCTGTAATAGTTAGGGTAGTTATGTGTTTTGGCATTTGAAACGCGAAGAAATTTTATGTGCAAACAAATTCTTTCATGCCTTTACTGATTTTTAAAGTTAAGTTATTCAAATACTAGTGATTCACACTAATTTCAAATAATTCAAAATTTAAACTATTCAAATTTGAAAACTACGGGCACTAACAGAAAGTTTGTAATTTTTTGTACCTAAAGCAAAAATATTCACAAAGAAACTCTAAATACACAAAAAAACTCAAATATAAATAAAGCAAAAAAAAGCCCGCCTACTGGGCCAGAGCGGCCTGCATACGACTAGAAACCCAACCTATTGTTGGGCCAGGGCACAGGCCTGCAAAGGCCCAGTAGGCCCACAGGGCAGCGCAGAACATGTAGGCCCAGTAGGCCTGCTTTAGAGAGGAGCTCGAGAGAGCTACCGCACGGGGGGTTATAAACCAGTGTGGACGCCCCTCGGCTAGCGAGGTGGGACTAAACTTGTCGCACCGCACCTGCGCCAGCGCACCCCCTTTAGTGCCGGGTGGTGGCACCAACCGGTACTAAAGGGGGGTCCTTTAGTACCGGTTGGATCCACCACCCGGCACTAAAGGGGGTGCGGTTCCCGCCGCTTGGCCTGGTCAAAACAGGCCTTTAGTACCGGTTGGTGGCTCCAACCGGTACTAAAGGTCCATCCTATATAACTAAACACTTCAAAAATTTCAGTTTCTCCTCTGCTTCTTCTCCTCTGCCCCGTCGCCCGCCGCCCCCGTCTCCATAACCCTCGTTGCCGCCCCCGTCGCCGCCCCGTCCCCGTTGTCGCCGCCCTGTCGTCCCCGTCATCACCGCCGCGCCGTCCCGGTCCGTCCCGCGTCGTCTCCGTCCCCGTCATCGCCGCCCTGTCCCCATCGTCGCCGCCCCGGCCCGTCCCCGTCGTCGCCGCCCCGTCCCTATCCCCGTTGTCACCATCCCCGTCATCGTCGCGCCCGTCGCCGCCCCCCGCCGCCTCTCGCCTCGCCGGTGAGCATTGTTAGAAATAGTTATAGAAATAGTTATAAAAATGTTAGAAATTTTTCTTTTTTAGTTATAGAAATAGTTAGTTATATAGCATTGTTAGAAATGTTATAGAAATAGTTATAAAAATGTTAGAAATTTTTCTTTTTTTAGTTATAGAAATAGTTAGTTATATAGCATTGTTAAAAATGTTATAGAAATGTTAGAATTGTTAGAAATTTTTCTGTTTTTTAGTTATAGAAATAGTTATAAAAAAGTTAGAAATTTTAATTTTTTTAGTAGAAATATTAGAAATGTTATACAAATGTTATTTATATATATAGAAATGTTATAATTTTTTTTTCTGTTTTTTAGTTATAGAAATATCAGAAATGTTATAGAAATGTTAGTTATATAGCATTGTTAGAAATGTTATAGGAATGTTAGTTATATAGAAATGTTAGAAATTTTAGTTATCAAAATCCAATCATTAAAAAAACGTTACTTTTTACGAGCATATAGCTAGTATTTGTTCTCAACGATGCCCGGCCCGCATCCTCGCCGTCGACCCGTCCGCGACGACGTCCGGTTGACCCATGTCCGGGACTGGGCTCCGCCGGGCTGGCACTGGGGGGTGCTGCCTGGAGGGGCGCGCCGCTTGATGAGTAACCCGGCCCCGGTCGTCGACCCTAATCTCGTTTGGTGGTGTTCGCGTGGGCCAATTTCGGTGCCGAGGGAGCCGGCCCCACCGGAGGTGGTACGTCGCCGTGTCAGGGAGGAGGACGAGCATGTCCATCGCTACATGGTTGCGTTAGAGGGCGGCAGGTTCTCCAATACCTGGCAGTTTCTTCAGGGATCTCACTTCAGCTATGATCCTGTGAGGGTTCCTTCTCTTTGGGTGTCCACCGCCCGCGCCGCATGATCCGACGATGTATTCGAGATTATATCTATTATTTGAGACGATGTATTCGAGATTATATCTATTATTCAAGACGATGTATTCGAGATTATATCTATTATTCGAGACGACGTATTCGAGATTATATTCAATGATGCTTATTATGTACTATGATTGATTCAGTTTTTCCTTATTAATTGATTGCATCCATGCATTGTAATTTGAATATATTTCTTTTGGATTAGTTAAACAAAACCTATGGCGGACAATACCGGCAGAGAGGGAGAAGACGCCTTGTTCAATATCATACGCAATCCTCGCGGTCCAGATGATGATCAGAATGAAGAAGATTATGACGGCTCTGAATATCTAAACAACACCGGGGAGGGTGATATGATATTCGATCGCGACGACCGAATTGATGAAGTCATGAACTAGAACATGACGAAGAAAATGTTGATCTTGAAACAACAAAGACCGGCGAGGTATATATATTTATATAAGCAGGCATCTGGTGATCATCACATGTTTTAAATGACTTGAAGATATATTAACGAATCGATCTTTCTTCTTTCAGCCATCCGGATCAAGCAAATCTTCAGGCAACAGGACGAAACGAGGCCCGAACAAAAAGTTGAAGGAGGGCGTAAAGTACAATATCGAGGCAATCAGACCTGATGGCGAACCATTCGCGCCTAAGAAGATTGCGGACAAGTTCATTCGTCAGTGCGGAGTTCTTGTGAAGGACCAACATTTGCTTTGGGAAACGCTCATGGAACATTTCACCCTACCAGATCATTTCACAAAAGCAGATGTGGAGAAAGTCAAGGACGCTGCTCTTAGGAAGATGGCGGTTGCATTCGAGAACCACAAGATTCGTGAATGGGCCAAGTACGTCAATGGAGGAAGGAAGACTCCAGTATTTGAGGGAACACTAGAGAACCAAAGTGCTCATTGGGACGATTTCGTGAAATTCAAGGATTCGGAATTATCTAAGGAACGGTCGAGAATAAACAAGGCCAATGCCGCAAAAAAGGATAAGTTCCATAAGCTGGGGCCAGGTGGCTATGCGGTGGGAATGCCTAAGTGGGATAAGTCTAAGAAAGAGATGCTGGATGCAGGTGTCACTCCAGAAACATTGAGCAGGACTTGGTTCTATGCGCATGGGGGGGGGGGAGTTGGACACAAAGACAGGCAAAGTTTCGAGGAAGGCATGTCTGGACGGAGCCGAAGATAAGCTACTTGTTGCAATAGAAGAGGCTCGATCCGGGTTGTTCGAGCCCAACAGAGAGAACGACGAGCTTACGCGTGCCCTGGGAAATCCTGAACACCCGGGAAGAACACGAGGCATGGGCGCTATTCCGTGGTATGAGGGGTTTTCGGACTGGAACGCCGACTACAGAACCCGTGCAAGGAAGAAGATTGCAGAGGAGAAGAACAGGAAGATGGAGGAGGAGCATAGGAAGCTAGACTATGAACGCCTTCAAGGCCTAGAATCAGCGCACGCGGACTTGGCAATCAAATTCCAGTGGCAGCAGGAGCAGATCGACTCACTTAGCCAGCAAAGGGGGTCTCAGCAGCTAGCGGATGATCCACCAATGGATAGCACCGTCCCATCCATGCCGAGAAGCAGCGTGGGTTCCGCCCCGGGCGACGCATTGCTGGATAGCTACCAAGTGGATGACATCATGGAGAACACTAACTGCGAGCTACACTTCAAAATGAAGAACATATCCATGAAGGTGGCGGACGCCCTTGCTTTTACAAATCCCCCCGAGGCAACCTTCCATTGCAACCCGATTCCAGCGGGCTATGCTCGTGTATTGGTTGATGAGGTGGTGGACCAATATTCGAGGCTAGAGCTTGACATTCCTGGAGGTGACGATGAGCACACACTAGGAGAGGCCAACCATCGTATCATCCTATGGATAAAGGATTGCATCATCTTTCGAAGGCCACCGACACCGCATCATCCGACTCCTCGTCGCAGTCCGCCACCGAGTCAGTAGACTCCCGCTCCTCCAAGTCCACCAACGCGTCAGGCCACTCCTCCTCCAAGTCCGGCACAGCTTCAGGCCACTCCTCCTCCAAGTCCGGCAAAGCGTCAGGCCACTCCTCCTCCAATTCCGGCACAGCTTCAGGGCACTCCTCCTCCAAGTCCAGCACAGCTTCAGGCCACTCCTCCTCCTCCAACTCAGCCACGTCAGCTGTCTTCGCCGCCTCAGCAATCACGGAAGAGAGCCGCCTCGGCTATGGTGCGTAGCGGTACAAGTCGAGGTAGTACTGCAGGTACAGGTGGAGGCAAGCGATTTCAATATGGTCCAAGCCTCGCGCCTCTTCAGCAGAGGCCTTACGACAAGTCCGAGGAGGAAAACGTAGCCATATCGAAGGCCGAGGTGGAAGCCCATTTTGCACCGAAACCGCCACCGCCGCCAAGGGAGAAAGTGCCGGTGGAAAAGATTGACCACTTCATTCATATGGCTAGACCACCAGCTCCCAAGCCTGTTGACACAGACTATGAGCGCCACCTCAGGAAGTTAAATCGAGCATGTCTACAGAAAGAGGCGAGCTCGAGCTCGAGCAAATCAGCTGGCAAAAGGAGCGGTAAAACCGTTCCCCAGCTGGGAGAACAGGCGGCGCAATCAATCCCCTCGCTTTTTGTGCCAACAACACATGAGAGGTGGCGCGCCCAATATTATTGTGGGCAAACCATTAACGTTCCCGGGATGGGCGATGTGGTAATAACCGAGGAGCATATTGCGCAGGCTGGATCGATCGGGATCACTGATGGACAACTCCTCGATATTGAGCCCATGTCTCGGACTAGAGAGGAGGAAATAAAACGGAAATATGCCCGGGGCCAACCTTTGGTCGAGCCAGAGGAGGTCAATAAGCTCCCAACGAGAATGTATGAATTGCATCAATGGTACATGGACATTACCAAGATTTCCAATCGAGAGTCCCTCATGGTGAATGTCAACGAGGAGCATTACTACCATAAGAAAGCTGTGGCCGTTGAGTATTCAGAACTATTTCAGCTATACAATAAAGGCGCACTCGACAAATCTATCCTCAGTTGCTATTGTCTGTAAGTGATTTCTTTCTGTAATTTAAGTCTCAAGCTAGCTGTAGTGATCATTTTGATCAATCATTACCTGTAATTATCCTCACTATATTCTTTTCTGTGGTATTATGCAGGATGAAGATTTATGAAATGAAAAAAGGTGGACGCTATGGCATTGGGTTCGTTGACCCAAATACCATTAATGGATACACATGGAAAATAGATACATATCATGAAAAATGTGTAGAGGAAAGCATGCTACAGTTCTTCAAGGAACTCAAATACAATGAAGATATACTACTTCCTTACAACTTCCATTGAGTCACACTGTCTTGTTCTACAAATTCTGTTTTTCCCTACTAGCTAGCTATAGCTACATGTTTTTGCTTACATATGCCCACTTAATTAAGACATGCAAACGTGTGTGCATGCAGATTTCACTGGATCTTGTTAATCATTAAAGTTGATGACGAAACAGTTGAAGTACTAGACTCGCTACTTAAGAAAGCAAGTGACTACACCATCGTGAAGGGGATAGTCAACAGGTAATTTCAATCATTATTAACTATATCTCGGCCTATTTAATTAGTTTGTCATTTCCTGATAACAACTATTTAATAACCCATTTATTCATTTTCTTTGTCGGCGGGGCAGGGCTTGGGCAAAGTTCATCAGGGCCACTCCAGGCGCATGGAAACAAAAGCTGAAATGGTATCGACCCAAGGTAAGTAATTAAGTAGTACTAGCTAGCTGCCATCTCTTTAATTATCATGCTTGATTAATTATTATCTGATCAAATTCCATTCTCGTAAAGGCCCTGAAGCAGGCGCCGGGGAATAATCTATGTGCATACTACGTTTGCGAGAACATTTGCATGATGGCGTCCGAAAGGAGCAAATCTCAAAGACAGGAGTGGGTACGATATCGATTGTCAGAACACTATTCACAATTTTTACACCATTATTGATATCTAGTCACACAACTAATACACATGCATATTGATCTCCTTCTTAACAGTTCAGAGAGGTGCGGGACAAGCTCCTAGCACAGGACCGCATAGAAGCAATTCAAGAGGAAATAGCGGGATTTTTGCTCGACCAGGTCATAGATCCCAAAGGAGAATACTATTACCTGCTACCGCCCCCATGAACCACTTCCAATTGTTATCGTGCTCCGAAGGCACCAATTAGCTAGGCTAATGCCACTTGCTCCGAAGGCAACAATTAGGAGAAATTGTATATATATATATATATACATGTGTGTATATATGTGTGAATTAATTAATGGTGGTTGTGTGAGACATTTGATGATATATATATATATATATATATATATATATATATTATGATCGGTTCTACTAGAAATTCTATTTATATATATGCATAACGTGTACAATATGTAGTATCGTAAAATACCAGCAAACAAAAAATAATTAAATGAAAAACACAAAATTAAATGAAAAAGAAATCATAAACCCCCAAACCCCCAACATTTTAATACCGGTTGGTGACACCAACCGGTACTAAAGGGCTCCCTGCCCCCGAAGCTGGCTCGTGCCACGTGGTTGCCCTTTAGCACCGGTTCGTGCTGAACCGGTACTAAAGGGGGGGGGGCTTTAGTGCCTACATTTTAGCGCCGGTTACCAAACCAGCACTAAAGGGCCTTACGAACCGGTGCTATTGCCCGGTTCTGCACCAGTGCTAACAAGCAGATAAAGATAAACAAGGCATTTGATTGATAACTGGATAAATTCTAAAAAAGAAACCTAACAACCAAATACAAATAAACAAGGCATCTGCTTGATAACTGGACAAATGCTAAAAAAGCAACCTAAGAACCAAATACAGATAAACAAAGCATCTGCTTGATAACTGGACAAATACTCACTTCAACCAAACTATGAACCAAATACAGATAAACAAGGCATCTGCTCGATAATTGAAACAATGCTCACTCCAACCAAACTAATAACCAAATACAGATAAACAAGGCATCTACTCACTATAAACAACCAAATATAGCCATTCGTGAAACTTAAGTGGACAATTCATACTTAAACATCACACAGACCTATTGAACAATACATTTCTGCATAACTAAAATAATTAAACACGACACAGTTAAAGCACCGCACGGCAAATGCTACTACAACAAAGGGGTTGGAAAGCTAGAATAGGTAAGATTTGCTGATAGAATGTTGCCTCACATTTCATGGAAGGGATCCTTCCAGTTGGAAGAGCACAGACCCATGGTGTCAGGGGTTGGGTGCGACATATGCCAAGGGATGACTTATCATGGTGGGAGCGAGTAGAACGTCGCCGATGCCCGGAAGCGGGATGAGACGTAGACACGAGCACCGGCGTACTTTACCCAGGTTCGGGGCTCTCCTAGGAGATAACACCCCTAGTCCTGCTATGTCGGGTCTCCGCATGATCACTAAGGCACTAGCACTACTAGGAAAAGGTCTATAGATGAAACTGACACTAATGGCGCACCAGAGAAGTGGTGCGCCACTACTATATACTAATGGAGCACCATGTGGTGATGCGCCATTAGTGTGGAAGACACTAATGGCGCACCAGGCACAAGGTGCGCCACTAGTAACAATTTTTTTTCATTTTTCCAAACATACTAATGGCGCATCCAGGCAAAGTGCGCCATTAGTAGTTCTAACTAGTAATGGTGCACCAGCCGTAGAGTGCGCCACTACTGTATTTTCTTATTCTTTTTTTGCAAAACAACTAATGGTGCACCGTTGCAAAGTGTGCCATTACTAGTTTAAACTAGCAATGGCGCACTATGCCATGGTGCGCCATTAGTATATATATATTTTTTACTTTTTTTGCAAAACTACTAATGGCGCACGGCCAGGAGGTGCGCCATTAGTATGTTGGGTTACTAATGGCGCATGGCTGTGTGGTGCACCACTAGTAACCTGGGACCAGCTAGATATTTTGGACAGCCACACCTACACACTCACTTTCCCCACTTCATTCTCTCCACCTCCTTCTCCAAGCTTGTCAGCTGCCTCCTCCTCCTCACCTCATTTGCACCATAGATTCATCAAAATTAAGTGGTGAAATTACCTTTTTTTGATAGGTAAGTAAGGGGAAAGCTATCTTCATGTTGTAGATCTACTTTCTTTCTCCTTAGCTCGCTCCAACAACGTGCACATGCACTTTTTGTGGCCTAGCTAGATCTATGTATGTTTGTGGTGTTGCATATGTTTGTGGTGTTGCATATATGTTTGTGTTTGCAGGTACCGGTATTTGAAATGCGATAGTTGCCAATATTTTGCCGAAATGTTGATTCATTTCCGTTTCGGCGAGAATTTTGGCACTATGCATTCTTTTTGGTCCTATTTTTAGGGAAAGTCATGCCAAATTTTTTCTTGGTTCTAAAATATCGTTTTGCTCTACCCCGCATGCGACCATGGTCCGCACGATGACAGAAGGCATCGTGAATAGGTTTTTGAGCTCCGTGAAGGCCGAGATGCTTCAAAAGAACGAGACGGAGATATGATGTCCGTGTCGAAGATGCAAGCTGAAGAGCCTTATTAAGGACCCGGATTTCGGGCAGGTGCAGGACCACCTGCTCTTGCGTGGTTTCATGGATGGATATCAGTGGCAAGGTGATGAAAATGACTATGAAGTCGTCCATGGGGGTCTGGCAAGAAATGAGGAAGGCAGCAAGACAACCACCACGGCTCGAGCGGGCGAGAAGACGAAGAATCTCCAGGACATGATCATGACGGTGATGCTGTACACAGTCATCATGTAGAAGATGCCGGACATGATGATGAGGAAGATACCGGAGTAGATGAAGGGCATGATCATGAAGATGAAGATGTCGGCGGAGCAGACGACGATGGACCATCGATGGGCTGGGTGCAGGACCCTCATATTCAAGAGCTGCTTCTCAAGCAGACGGATAACACAAGAGCTGCCGCCCGAGAGAAAGCCAAGCTGGATCAACTTGAGATAGACGCGGTTAGTCCATTGTATGAAGGATGCAGACCCGAGGATACCCGCCTGAAAGTAACGCCCATGGCTTTGGAGATGAAGGTAAAACACAAAATGACCGACGCATGCTTCGACAAGAACATGTCATTCTGGCACGAACGTCTTCCCAAGGGGAACAAGTGCCCGACCAGTTTCGAGGAGGCGAAGAAAGTCGTGTGTCCTATGGATTTACCACACCTGAAATACCATGTGTGCATGAACAATTGCATCATTTATCGAGGCAAGCACGTGGAGTCTACCATATGTCCGGTGTGCGGCGTCACTCGATACAAGAAGAGGAAGAAAGTTCCTCGAAAAGTGGTGTGGTACTTTCCAATCACTCCTCGTCTGCAGCGGTGTTTCACGGACCCTAAGGTAGCAAAGCTCCTGCATTGGCACGCGGATAGGGAGGAGAAGAAGCGAGAAGATGACGCAAATGATCCAAGATAAATAAAAAAGACAAGATGCTGAGTCACCCTAAGGATGGGAGCCAGTGGCAAGAGTTCAAATTCGAACACCCAGAATTTGGGAAGGATCCAAGGAACATCGTGCTGGGCGCGAGCACCAATGGAGTAAATCTGTTTGGCAGCCAGAGAAGCACACATAGCACCTGGCCTGTGTTTGTGTGGATGTACAACCTTCCCCCTGGTTGTGCATGAAGAGGAAGTACATTCACATGAGTATGCTAATTGAAGGGCCGAAACAACCAGGGAACGACATAAATCTGTATCTGGGGCTGCTGAAAGAGGAGTTAGACACGCTGTGGAAAACGCCAGCCAATAGGTGGGACTCCGCAGACAAAGAATATTTCCCTATGAGAGCCGCACTGCTCATGATGGTGCACGACTATCTCGGTTACGGATATCTCACGGGGCAGGTGGTCCACGGATTTTCTGGATGCGTCAGGTGCATGGATGACACAACATATCGCCAGCTAGATAGAGATCCCTGGTCTTCGAAAACCGTGTTCATGGGACATCGAAGGTTGCTTCACGACGATGACCCGTGGAGGAAACGCAAGGATCTGTTCGATGGTGAAACCAAACCCCGAAGACGCCCGCGTATGAGGAGTGGCAAGGAAATAGACGGGCTGTTGAAAAATTGGAAAGATTGCCCACTGCCGGGAAAGAAGCAAAAGGCGCCAGAGCCGGGAAAGAAGCGAAAGGCGCCAGAGCAGCTACTGAAGGTATGGAAAATGAGGTCTGTTTTCTGGGACTTGCCGTACTGGAAGATCCACCATGTGCCACACAGCCTTGATGCCATGCATATAACGAAGAACGTGTGCGAGAGTCTGCTTGGTACCCTGCTCAACATGCCAGAGAGGACAAAAGATGGGCTGAAAGCAAGGGCGGACTTGAAATCAATGGGCATCAGGTAGGAGCTTCACGCTAATGATGATGATGATGATGATGATGAGGCGAAGTAGGACACAGAAAGTCGTCACAAAGGCAAAAAGGCCAAGAAGACCGGAAATGACTACCCTCCCGCGTGCTTCACTCTAAGTCAGGAGGAGATCGAGCAGTTTTTCACCTGCCTCGTAGGAGTAAAACTTCCTTACGGTTACGCGGGGAAGATAAGCAGATACCTAGACCCAGCGAAGCAGAAGTGCAGCGGGATGAAGTCTCACGACTGTCACGTGCTAATGATGCACATACTTCCAATTGCAATCCGTGGGATCATGGACGCGCACGTCCGTGAAACGCTATTTGGCCGATGCAACTTTTTCGACGTCATCTCTCAGAAGTCGGTTGGCATGAGGCAACTCAGAAGGCTACAGGAAGAGATCATGGTGATACTATGCGAGCTTGAGATGTACTTCCCGCCCGCATTCTTCGACGTTATGGTGCATCTGCTGGTCCATATCGTGGAGGATATGATCCAACTCGGGCCGACGTTCCTGCACAGCATGATGCCATTCGAAAGGATGAATGGTGTCATCAAAGGATACATTTGCAACATGTCACGTCCAGAGGGAAGTATAGCCAGGGGCTTTCTGACCGAAGAGTGCATCTCCTACTGCACGAATTATCTAGGCATCGAGAACCCCGTTGGTCTGCCCGTCAACAGGCACCTCGGCACGCTCGCTGGATGGGGTCACCATGAGGGTCTCCGCGAAATGCATGTTGACTTCGAGGGTCGACTCGCCGACTTTGAAAGAGCAAACCTAGTCGCGCTACAACACATAGACGTGGTCGATACTTGGGCGGTAGAGCACAAAACCTTTATTGAGAAGACGTACAATGACTGAGGCCAACAGAGGATGGATGGAGATATAATCAAAGAGCACCACTCATGTTTCATGCGTTGGTTCAAGCAGAAGCTTCTGTCGTACCCTTTACATGAGGATTCTTCCGCGGAAGAACAACTCATATTCGCCTTGTCACAGCGCGCCGAGCACAACCTGATGACCTATGATGCGTACGATATCAATGGCTACACATTCTACACCGAGGACAAGGACATGAAGAGCGATGGTTATCAGAACTCCGGGGTAACGATGGAATCCTACACCGGTAACGACAAGGACAGATACTACGGAAGGATCGAGGAGATCTGGGAGCTGAGCTACGCTGGAGAGAAGGTCCTGATGTTCCGTGTCAGATGGGCCAAGAGCGTCCTAAAAGAAGACCGGTATTTCACCACCATGGTTATACCCGAAGCCAAATCCAAGACCGTGGGCGCAAACGTCACCGCGAAAAATGAGCCATGGGTACTGGCTTCCCAAGTGGACCAATGCTTCTTCATTATCGACCCGCCAAAACCCAGTCGTGTTGTCGTGAGGAGAGGCAAAAGGAAGATCATCGGAATGGATGGAGTAGACAATGAGCAAGACTTCGAAAAGTACGGCGACCCGAAGATCGAACATGACGATGACGATGAAGTAGCAGCATACACCACAAGAAGAAGCAGGACCACCCTACCTAAAGGACGTCCGTTCCACAGAAGAAATCCATTTGCGAAAAAGAAGGGCAAGAAGATTGTGAACAGATAGCTAGCTAAGATCCATTGTATTTAAATTGTAGTCTTCATTTCTCGATTATATTTCATGGGCACTTTTTTATATCATGAATATTTTTAAATTTCATTGGAACTTTTTGAATTCATGAGGACACTCAATCTCGATCTGCCTCCATCTCGATCTCGATTCCACCCGCACCCTCCCCCGCTAGCTCCACCGCCGCCGACGACCCACCGCACCCTCCCCCGCTCCACCGCCACCGACGAGCACCCCCCGCACCCTCCATCTCAATCTCGATTCCACCCGCACCCTCCCCTACTAGGTCCACCGCCGCCGAAGACCCACCGCA
>NC_041388.1:412094018-412094584 GCF_002162155.2 Triticum dicoccoides | reverse complement strand
TTTCAAATAACAAATTTGATGATATTTTTAAAAAAATTATTACTGTTTTTATAAAAAATTATTACTATTTCATATTCATATTCATTTTCTAAAAAATAATAATAAAAAATTATAGACTACAATTGTTGTTAAACAACAATTATTACTGTTTTTATAAAAATATATTACTGTTTCATATTCATATTCATTTATTAAAAAATAATAATAAAATATACTAATGGCGCACCGGCCTGGTGGTGCGCCATTGCTATCAAAAAAATATTTCTAATGGCGCACCGGCGGTGGGTGCGCCATTGCTATCTAAAAAAAGATTTCTAATGGCGCACCGACGGGTGGTGCACCATTAGTAAGCTTCCCCCGATAGCTAAGTCCTCCCTCTCCCTCGCCAGATCCCCTTTTGTCCCTCTCTCCCTCGCCAGACCCACGACGTCGCCGCCCCGACCCACGATGCCGCCGCCCCGACACCCGCCGGACTCCACCCCCGCCCCGCGCCCACACCCCCGCCGCCCCCGCTCCCCCACGCCCCCACCCCCGTCGCCCCGACCCTCAACGTATTCGCCTTCCTC
>NC_041388.1:412043163-412093916 GCF_002162155.2 Triticum dicoccoides | reverse complement strand
GGCACCGAGCAGCGACGCAGCACCGTACGCCCCCCGACCCTCCTCCTCCTCCCCTTGCCCCCCGCCTGCGTCGGGGCTGACGGACCCTTCTCTGTCTCGCAGGGCAAGGTCTCGAGCGCCTCTACGACACCGACGCCTCCACCGTCTATGGCGTTTGCGCCTTCTTCCACCTCCGGCCACTGCGGCCTCACCGTCGATTCGCGTCACCTCGTCAACCCCGGCCCCGCACGAGCTCGCCATCGTCTTCCTCTCGGTGAGCTGCACCGGTTCCCCTCCCCCCTTTCTGTTAACTGAACATTGTCAGGTTTAGGTTCTGTTAACTAAAAAAGTTTAGATTCAGAAACATTGTTGGACTGGTAGGATGTTTGTTGAACAGAGCAATCTACACCTGTAATTTCTACGGTTGTGCCTTTGTTACTCCAGTCAAAATTTCAGTCAAAATTTTCCTGTCAAAATTTTCAGTCAAGCACAACTAATCATGTAACTTGAGACCTTGCCCTGCGGCATTATAATGTTTTATGCCTGCATCAACACTTCTCTGTACTGCATGCGGTTGTTATAGTTGAGGGTCAAAAGTAGGGGCTAGCTTTAACATGATTCGCTAGTCCTTTCATCACAAAACACATTATTTGAAAAGGGGATATTCTAAAGTCGATGCTTTCTCGGGATGGGAATAATAGTCTAAAATACACCTGATGGAAACCTTTGTTGATTGTGATCTCTGCACATGTTTAATGTCTATGCTGTTGTGCGGCTGTTATGTGTGTCTATGTCGGTGAGCTTGTGTTATGCACTTCTGCGTTTTGATGTCCCCACTTACCTTAGTTTTTTCATCTCACTGGCCCTTTTCATTGTATTGGTCCTTTTCATTTTTGTCAAAGAGGCCCCGAGTTCTCTCTTCACTTGTGTGGTGATTGTCTTGGTCCTTTTCATTTTTGTCATGGCATTCTTGAGGTGCTGATGTGTCTGAGGGCATGAACCATGATCAGGTTGAGTTCAGATTTCATTAGATTAGATGGATTTTCATGCCTTGTGTCCTGATAGTTGGATATTTGAGTAGTATTGTCAATAGTAATAACTTTTACATGTTCGCATTGCTTCCAAGAGTAACAATAGGTGCTTAGGACACCTTTAGGAGATCTACTCATCTCTAATCATGCTACCCAAGGATAGGAACCGTATGCTTCTCTATATATTTTTCCAGTGTCCTCTATTGGTGGTTCTATGATGTAGTCCAGATGAAACCAATAGCATGCATTGAGAAATAGAGTATTAAAACAGAACTTGACGTGGTTTTCCACTTAGCTATCTGAATTGAGAAAAAACATAGCTTTTGCAGTCTCTAAGGCAAAACTTGCTACTCCATATACAACTAATACTACTACTAGACAAGATACTAATCCATATACTACTAATACTACTACTGTATTTCATTTCAAAGTTCAAAATGCTAGTACTGAGATTTTCATTTCCAATGAGTGATGTTTTTCCTAGCAGTAGAAAAAACATAGCAACTTCTCTGATTTTATAAAGTTGTTCTTATATGGGTGAAACTTCACTTGTTTTTAGGCTAGTGCAGGGTGTTGCTTCTTCTGTATGGGCCAACTATGTCACAAATAAATTGTTCCTTCATCTGTATTTGACAAGTAATGACTTGCAAAGATGATGATCATCTTGCTAGTTTGCTGGGTTTTGTCTTCGACCATTGTGTCGTGATGAATTTGCAGGTACCCCGAGAGGCCTTTGAGTTTGCCGGAATGTCGATTAACTTCCGTTCTGGCAAATTCGGGTACTCCATATGTCCTATTTTCTGCAAAGGTCATGCCAAAATTTTCTGCGAATTTTAGCATGACTTTGCTAAAAATAGGACATATGGGGTACTTGCGACTAATGCATGGGCCGGGGTATCTTAGTACTTAGATAAGTAGGATCAACTGCCCCGCCATTCTTGCTGCATTAAACCATAGGTGGCAATAGAGCCAAGTGATCAGGCCCAACTTAGAATTCTCCTTAGCATCGATAAATCCTAGATGATAAACCCAACATAGGTGGCAATAGAGCCAAGTGATTAGTGCCAAGTAATTAGGCCCAACCTAGGGTGCCTCGGCATCAATAAACCCTAAATGATGAAAACTTAACTTGGCTTCTATAGGGTGCCTCAGTGTCGATGAGAACCTAAATGATGTACCCTTAGGCTTTTAGGGTGCCTCGGCGTCGACAAACCCTAAATGATAAAAGCTTAGCTTTTAGGATGCCTCGGTGTCGACAAACCCTAAATGATGAGACCATGATCTTGTTCCTTGATAATAACCAACTTTTTGACCAAACTTTTTTCCTATTTAGAGAGAAACATGGCCCACAACGATGAGGCCGGCGGTTCGGGCGGCAAGCAATTCTGGGAGATGTCCCAGGAGTTGGAGGAAGAACCTCACCGCTATGATGATGCCGCGGAAGACACCGATCCTGACTACACAACCCCTAGTGGCGTCGGGGATGACACCACTGATGATGGTGCCGCGGATGCCACCACTGATGATGGCGGCGCATGCACAGATGGTAGCCAACCGAAGAGGCAATGGAAGGACCGGCGCCCGAGCATGCTCAGCACTGTCAGGGAGGAATTTACTGAAGTGAACTCGGACGGGCATCCGACGGCGCCCAAGCACGTGGTCAAGGGGTACTTGGTTCAGCTCGGGTGCATTCTCTGGAGCACCGTCTCGATCAACACCAAGAACCTAAGGCATAAGGACCGAGGGAATTTGCGCAGCCTCCTCTTCACGAAGCTGCACGAATGATACAAGTTCCCCGCTGAGTTTGCAAATACACGCCTCTCAGGGAATAAAGTGAACGGTGCCGCCCTCATGAGGATGAGCACGGCCCTGTCTACTTGGAAAAGCACGGTGAAGGCAATGATTAAAAAAGGTGATAGTTATGAGAAGATCAAGGCGAAATATCCTTTGATGAGCGAAGATGACTACAAGGAGTTCAAGATCGAGTGCGAGAGCCCCGCAACCTCCGAATCAAGTCAGTGGGGGAAAGAAATGCGACAGTTGAACTTAGGGGTCCACCAACTCGGTCCCGGCGGTTACAGAGTGGCGGAGCCTATATGGGACAAGGAGGACGCGGAGCGTGCCTGTCAGCGTTCTGGGAACGGGGGTCCCCAGACTTGCCTGCCTGCGGCCTGCAGCGTGGCTGAAAGGGGGGCCCAGTGCGGCCCATCTTCATCAACACAGACCCAAGACCCTCGCGAGGGGCCAAGCCTCGCGGGGCGGACGACACGGAGCTTCCTCAGGCACGGCCTCGTCAGGCTGGCTCGTGAGGAGGTAGAGAGATCAAGGCGGGGTACCTCACGAGGTGCCCGTGACGCAAGCCATGACGACCAAGGCCGCCAGGCGGGCGCCAGCCCGCGCAGTGTCCTCCTTTCCTCTTTGGTGCAAAGGGAGCAAGTTCAGGCGAGAGCATCAAGCAAAGGCACCCATTTCGGTGCAACAAGACCAAGACCAGCCCAACGGCAGGGAGGAAGTCATTATGGAGCCCAAGCCAGCGTCACCACCAGAGCCTTTGGCAGGCGAGGACCAACTTTAGTCAGGATAAGTGTACCAGATGTTCCCCTTCAAAATGGCCAATTGTTGGCGCCCTTCCCGCTCAATATTTGGGAAGAGGCCCAGGGCCTTTGCCTATAAATAGGACTAGCCACCCCCAGGATCGAAGATCGGCCAACCCAGAAGAAAGCTGGGATCGGATCGAGTAGCATCACACATAGAGAGAGAGAGAAGGGTGACTGAACTCCTCCTAGCAGTTCATCCCCCAAGCCAAGAACAGACCCTCGCGAGGTTGTTCCTCCTTGTATTGCTCATCATCATCAGCCCAAGAGGCAATCCACCACACCACAAACTAGAGTAGGGTATTACACCACAATGGTGGCCCGAACTAGTATACACTCTGTGTCTCTTGTGCTGTTCTTTCCATAGCTTAGATCTTAGCGTGGCGGTGGGGTGCAGGTAGGTAGAAGGCGAAATCTCCATGCGCACCCTAGTGTTTGAACCTCAAGGGTCTGCCAGAACCCGAAATCCGACATTTGGCGTGCCAGGTAGGGGTGCGCCGGGATTCGTCTTCCACCGCCCCGTTCTCCTTCGACCATCGCGTCCATGTCTGACGGTCGTCGGGCCCGCGCCGAGCCGCTCTCGCTTCCCGCGTCGCCTAGACGGCTCCTGTCGGCGGGCGTCCTCGCTATTCCCCATCACCTGCCGTCAACACCGCCACCGGCCCGGCGGGAAACGAGCAGCAAGTGTCGTCTCAGCATCTGTCCATGCGGCAAGACGGCCGCACCGCTACTCCCTCGCTCACCCCAGATGGTTCTTCGTCCCGCGCGCTCCGCGCACCCATGGAGGCTCGAGCTGCGCTCATCGCGGCAAACGAGCTCCTGCGCTACCGTCCCGTCGACGACGTCTACGAAGAATGGCTCGACCGTGTCGCTGAGCTCGTCCGCGCCGCAGGGGGCTCTCCTGCGCCGTCCGTTCCGCTGCACCGCACCCCGCCCTGCGCGGGCGACGAAGCTCCGGGGGCACCCCAGCCGCCTCCTCCTCAAGAAGGCGCCCAGGCTCCAAGGCGCGTGGCCCCTGGGCGGAACCCGCTCCGTCAAGTGCCAGCGTGGCAAGAGCAAAGATGCCAAGAAGTCCCTCGCCCACAAGAAGCTGCCCGGGCACTCCCTGCTCCGGCACGTCGCGGCCATGCTCCTGCTCCCGCACATGAAGACCCCGCACTGCTCCCAGCTGCAGTGCATGGGGACCTGCAAGACCAAGCTCTCCGTCACCCAAGGCCTCCTGTGGCCACAGCAGGCTGGCATGCCTTCACCACCGAGCTACGTAGCGTCGCGTGGCCCGGCAAGTTCAAGCCAGACCTGCCTCCTCGTTACGACGGCACGGCCGACCCTGCGGAGTTCCTCCAGCTCTATAAGCTGGGCATCGAAGCTGCCAACGGAGACAAGAAGGTCATGGCGAACTGGTTTCCCATGGCGCTCAAGGACGGGGCCCGCACCTGGCTCCTGAACCTAGCTCCAGGCACGATCTCCTCCTAGGACGAGATGCGCACCCGCTTCATCGCCAACTTCCAAGGTACTCGGGACCGGCCACCCGCCGTGAGTGACATGCACCGCATCAAGCAACAACCCGGAGAGACCCTGCAGAAGTACATCCAGTGCTTCAACAATGCATGCCTCAAGATTCCCAAGGTGACCGAGGAGGCCATCATCTCAGCCTTCTTCGTCGGCGTGCACGACGTCAAGATGAAGGAGGAGCTAGCGATTCATGAAGACCAGTGCACTTCCTTGGAGCTGTTCAACTTGGCGACCAAGTGCGCCAGGACTGAGGAAGGGCGTCTCTCCCTCCTCGAGCTGCCTGCCGCAGACCCAGAAGAGAAGAAGCCCAAGGCCAAGGATGTGAAGCGCAAGGGGGCTGCCATGCTAGCGGCAGAACCAGACACCAAGCGGGGCAGAGATCAGCCTGAATCTTCCAAGGGCAGTCGGTACTGTGTGTACCACGACCTCCACACCCACAACACCAACGAATGTCAAGAGCTCCGAGCCGTGCGAGAAGGAAGGATCGGCCGTCATCCCGACCGCGGTGACCGGGGCTACGGTCGAGGAGGAGGAAGGAACACAGGACGCTGGGAAGACCGCTGCCCACGCCAAGGGTGGCGCGATCGACCTCGCGAGGATCACTGGCAAGACCTCCCTCGCGAGGGAGACTGAAGGGATCAGCCTCGCGAGGATCACCCGCAAGGCAACGAAGGCCTCCCAACGAAGGCCAAGGAGAAACGAGGACCGCCATCAGGATGAGGGGGCTGGGGGATTCCATGAGCCGCGCGCGATCGCCTGCATCCTGGTCGGGGCTCAAGCCCCAGCCTCTCAACGCATCTTCAAGCAGTTCGCCCGCGAAGTGAATGCAGTCCTCCCCAAGCTCGAAGCCACGCGCCCTCTCAGGTGGTCAGCGTGCGCCTTCATGTTCAGCTCAGCAGATCAGCTCAAGTGTGCGGCCACGGCCGGAGTCCTCCCGATGCTTTGTTCCCCAATCATCAGCAACGTGCTGGTCACCAGGACCCTCATCGATGGCGGGGCAGGGCTCAACGTCCTGTCCGTGGAAACATTCAACAATCTCCAACTACCCTACAACCAGCTTCAGCCAACCAAGCCTTTCTCCAGAGTCACCGACGGCTCCACGGTCCCGATTGGGCAGGTCCGCCTCCCTGTCACCTTCGGGGCACGCAACAACTACCGCACCGAGCTCATCGACTTCGACGTCGCTCACATTCGCCTGCCGTACACCGCCATCCTCGGGTACCCGGCGCTGGCCAAGTTCATGGTCGTGACTCACCACGGCTACAACGTCCTCAAGATGCCAGGAAGTGGCGGAGTCATCACGGTGCCCTGTGAAGAGAAGGACGTGGTGTGTTCCCTGGAACGAGCCTTTCAGGCCGCATCACTGGAAGACCCGGATCGCGGAAGCAGGAGGCTTCCCGAGGCCACCCCCAAGAGGAAGAAGACATCGTCCGGCCCGGCGCCTCAGGAGGCAGGCCCCTCAGGGCCCGCGCCTGCCCAGGGGGAACCTCCTTCCATCGCATAGGAAAGCGCGCCCGGCGCCCTCCTAAGGCAGGGCTCGGGGGCTCTCCCCTGGAGGGCCACCGACCTGGCTAGGGTCACGAGGGAGGCGCTTGGGCACCACATGCAGGAGTGTTTCGAAGCACGTTTCCCTCAAGAAGGAGTAAGGCAAGGAGGGCCAGACCCTCAGGAGTTCGTCAGCAAGGCCATTCAGGAGCTACAGGAGTCAAGAGTCATGAGAGGCGGCCGCCGCCTACCAGTTGTGGCTCCCCATCCAGGCGAGGATGGTGGGCTGCGCGTCTGCATCGACATACCAGGGCTCAATTGAGTCACCTCTCTGGAGCGCCTCTGGCCCTCGCGAGTGGGGCGCTACGAAGGTCCGCCCCATAGCTACGTTCGCATTCCCTACGACTTGCCGAGCGCGCCTGCCACGTACCAGCGCCTCATGAGGGGCATAACGGATGCTCAAGAGGCCAGACGTTCCGCAGCCCTGGCGGAGATGGAGATGGACCGCGAGGAGCCACTAGCGCCTCCGGAGCCTCCCGAGGCCCCTGGGGCTGTGGGCTCATGAGGATCGGCTTCCACAGCCACCAAGTCTGCTACACCAACGCTGCTTCGTCCTCAACATCATCAGGTGACATCTTTCAAGTTTCATTTCCATCTGGGAGCGCCCCCCAGGGCTGTATTATTCCCAGGCCGCGTGGGTCCGTCCCTGCGGCATGTATCCCTTTTATTTCATGTTGTTAGCTTACTTTGTTGGGGGCGCCCCTCGGGCTGCATCATCCCCAAGTCGCTCGGGCCAGACCCAGCGGGACGTATCCCTTTAGCGTTTATTTACGGCTATGCGTTCGACCCACCATGCTTGATTATTTGATGCCGGTCCACGGCACCTCTTCTTCTCCATGCCGACCACTTGCACGTTAAAGGGGGGGTACCTGAGCATCGCGACTCAGGGCTCTTACTGGCTCTCCAGCCCTCACCCTTTGGCCTTGTCCACGGCATCGCGACCTGGCATACCAGCGACGATAGAGACCAGCTCGAGGGCCGGGACCCGAGGACGTAGAGTGCCGGCATCTAACCAAATTTGAAGGAACACATCACAAGATAAGGCCCAGTGCCAGGCACAACCCGCCTAGAGGTAGGGCCCCGTGAGTCCCGCGCTGGCTCACGGGTGCCCAGACACACCTCGCCAGGCCCTACCGTGCCAGCCACATGTCAGGGCGGGGCTGTACACTGTGAAGCTGTCGCGTTTTGGAAAAGGCCCAGAGCCTGTGAAGAAGGCGAATGCCTGTGAAGCAGTCGCGTTTTGGAAAAGGCCCAGAGCATATGAAGAAGGCGAATGCCTGTGAAGCTGTCGCGTTTTGGAAAAGGCCCGGAGCCTGTGAAGAAGGCCAACGCCTGTGAAGCTCGCCGCCCGTGACACTCTCACTTAATAATGAGTTGGGGCTGTACACGCCCCGGAGTCTCAGGAGCGCTGGCCTCAGGCCCTGGAGCTCCCTCCCACGCCCAGTGGCAGCACTTAGCTCCGCGCTGGTGAGAAGACGTCGAAGACTAGATTAGGTGCCGGACACGGCTTTTTCATTTGCTTTCCGCAGTTGGCTTGTTCATTCTCATTCAAAGATTTGTTGAAGCTGTTGCCGTCTTTGACTTGTGGTTCTTCGACTTTTCACTCTCCTGCCTCGATTTCTCTTATGCAAGGCCTCGCGAGGGGGGCAGCCGAGCGCCCTTGTGAGTGTTTCTGTCCTAGTCGTTCAAAGGTTTCGTGACCCGGGTCCATTACAGGAGCACCCCTCCAGTCCGTGCCCGACGGGCACCGCGACACGAGCACAGGGCCTGGGTCGGTCCCCCCCCCCACGGCTGGGGCCGGGAGCTATCCACGCGCAGGCACGTAGCCGGAAGGCACGATAACGGAAGGAAAGCGATGATTAACAGCAATAACCCAAACACGCCCCCGCGGGGCTCCACACTACTGTCTTTTCACGCAGGGAAAAGGAAAAGAAAGAGCAAATCAGGTGCAGCTCGCCTCACACCGGCCTGCAGGGAAGACTCGGGCTGCCTCCGGGGCTCAGGCAGACTCCCTCTCGCGCTTCACCGAGGCGCGAGGGCGGGCAGACGCGCTACCACCTTCCAAGCAGGTGCGACGGCGTGGAGGCTGACAGCGGCCACCGCTAGAAGAGTCGCCGCCTGAAGAAGAACCGGTGAAGCTTGGGGAACCCTGAGCGCCGCCAATCACGCGAGCGCTGTCCTCTCCATCATCGCCGGGGCTGGGTCCCCGGCCGCGGTCGTCGTCCTCAGGGCAGCACCCTGTGCGGCGACCATCTTCCCCAAACACCCTCACGTAGAGGGTGGCATCACCGTCAAACTTGAAGTGCAGGGTGCACCGACGGCTCAGGCCACGCGCGCGGGTGAACCTCTGCCAACCACGGGTCAAGGCCAGGCTCCCGGCTGCGGAGACCTCCAATGAAGCCCATGAGGCCCGGCTGCAGCAGCCGTCAGCCTGAAGCCATAGGCCGCCCAGGAGCTCGCCGAGGAGGAAGCGAGGAAGTTGAAGTCGGGTGCCAGTCGGCTCCGCCGACCACAAGACGAACTCCGGCAGCACCTCTGCAGCGCGAAAGTGCGGCCTAGGGGAACGCGCGACCGAAGCGCGCCCCCCGGCAGCAGCAGTCCGCCCGTTATCGAGCTGGAAATCATCTCCATGGCCGCGGGGAGCTGCCGTGGTGGCCACAGGATGTTTGCGAGGGCGACCTCAGCCGCGCTTGGGTTGGGGAGAGGCAGGCTCAACCTGGCGAGCCTTCCCCTTCTCCGCGGACGAGAACCTGCTCGACGGAGCCATGAAGAAGAAGGAGAAGCAAGAGGGCATGAACTGGAAGGGCGCGAGCCGCTCTGTACTTATAGCCGGCGAGGGCCAACCCTCGGCCTCCACGATCGCAGCTAATCATGACCAGCTTTGCATGCAGGGACTTGTCCAGTCCGTGCAGTTGCCGAGGCGCCGTGGGGAAGTGGAGACACCCACGTCCAACCAACCGCCATGCGGCGCCCAAGGCCGCAGGCTGTTAGGGCCCGCGACGCTTCGCCCTTGCCCTTTCGCCTCCCTACACGGCCAAGTCCGGGCGCGCCTCAGGCCCGGGGGCTACTGTCGGTGTTTTGGGAACGGGGGTCCCCAGACTTGCCTGCCTGCGGCCTGCGGCGTGGCTCAAAGGGGGGCCCAGCACGGCCCATCTTCACCAACACAGACCAAGACCCTCACAAGGGGCCATGCCTCGTGGGGCGGACGACGCGGAGCTTCCTCAGGCACGGCCTCGTCAGGCTGGCTCATGAGGAGGTGGAGAGATCAAGGCGGGGTACCTCACGAGTTGCTCGTGACGCAAGCCATGACGACCAAGGGCGCCAGGCGGGCGCCAGCCCGCGTAGTGTCCTCCTTTCCTCTTTGGTGCAAAGGGAGCAAGCGCAGGCGAGAGCATCAAGCAAAGGCACCCGTTTCGGTGCAACGAGACCAAGACCAGCCCAACGGGAGGGAGGAAGTCATTGTGGAGCCCAAGCCAGCGTCACCACCCGAGCCTTTGGAAGGCGAGGACCAACTTTAGTCAGGATAAGTGTACCAGATGTTCCCCTTCAAAATGGTCAATTGTTGGCGCCCTTCCCGCTCAATATTTGGGAAGAGGCCCAGGGCCTTTGCCTATAAATAGGACTAGCCACCCCCAGGATCGAAGATCGGCCACCCCAGAAGCAAGCTAGGATCGGATCGAGTAGCATCACACACACAGAGAGAGAGAAGGGTGACTGAACTCCTCCTAGCAGTTCATCCCCCAAGCCAAGAACAGACCCTCGCGAGGCTCATCATCATCAGCCCAAGAGGCAATCCACCACACCACAAACTAGAGTAGGGTATTACACCACAATGGTGGCCCGAACTAGTATAAACTCTGTGTCACTTGTGCTGTTTTTTCATAGCTTAGATCTTAGCGTGGCGGTGGGATGCATGTAGGTAGAAGGCAAAATCTCCGCGCGCACCCCAGTGTTCGAACCTCAAGGGTCTGCCAGAACCCGAAATCCGACATTTGGCGCGCCAGGTAGGGGTGCGCCGGGATTCGTCTTCCACTGCCCCGTTCTCCTCCGACCATCGCGTCCATGTCTGACGCTCGTCGGGCCCGCGCCGAGCACCGAGCCGCTCTCGCTTCCCGCGTCGCCCAGACGGCTCCTGTCGCGCGGGCATCCTCGCCGTTCCCCGTCACCTGCCGTCAACGCCGCCACCGGCCCGGCGGGAAACGAGCAGCAAGCGTCGTCTCAGCATCTGTCCGTGCGGCAAGACGGCCGCACCGCTACTCCCTCGCTCACCCCAGCTGGTTCTTCGTCCCGCGCGCTCCGCGCACCCATGGAGGCTAGAGCTGCGCTCAACATGGCAAACGAGCTCCTGCGCTACCGTCCCGTCGACGACATCTACGAAGAATGGCTCGACCGTGTCGCCGAGCTCGTCCACGCCGCACGGGGCTCTCCTGCGCCGTCCGTTCCGCTGCACCGCACCCCGCCCTGCACGGGCGACGAAGCTCCGGGGGCACCCCAGGCGCCTCCTCCTCAAGAAGGCGCCCAGGCTCCAAGGCGCGTGGCCCCTTGGCGGAACCCGCTCCGTCAGGTGCCAGCGCGGCAAGAGCAGAGCTGCCAAGAAGTCCCTCGCCCGCAAGAAGCTGCCCGGGCGCTCCCTGCTCCGGCACGTCGCGGCCATGCTCCTGCTCCCGCACATCAAGACCCCGCGCTGCTCCCAGCTGCAGTGCATGGGGACCTGCAAGACCAAGCTCTCCGTCACCCAAGGCCTCCTGTGGCCACAGCAGGCTGGCATACCTTCATCACCGAGCTACGCAGTGTCGCGTGGCCCGGTAAGTTCAATCTAGACCTGCCTCCTCGTTACGACGGCACGGCTGACCCTGCGGAGTTCCTCTAGCTCTATGAGCTGGGCATCGAAGCTGCCAACGGAGACAAGATGGTCATGGCAAACTGGTTTCCCATGGCGCTCAAGGATGGGGCCCGCACCTGGCTCCTGAACCTAACTCCAGGCACGATCTCCTCCTGGGACGAGATGCGCACCCGCTTCATCGCCAACTTCCAAGGTACTCGTGACCGGCCACCCGCCGTGAGTGACATGCGCCGCATCAAGCAACAACCCGGAGAGACCCTGCAGAAGTACATCCAGCGCTTCAACAACGCACGCCTCAAGATTCCCAAGGTGACCGAGGAGGCCATCATCTCAGCCTTCTCCGACGGCGTGCACGACGTCAAGATGAAGGAGGAGCTAGCGATGCATGAAGACCTGTGCACTTCCTTGGAGCTGTTCAACTTGGCGACCAAGTGCGCCAGGGCTGAGGAAGGGCGTCTCTCCCTCCTCGAGCTGCCTGCCGCAGACCCAGAAGAGAAGAAGCCCAAGGCCAAGGATGTGAAGCGCAAGGGGGCTGCCGTGCTCGCGGCAGAACCAGACACCAAGCGGGGCAGAGATCAGCCCGAATCTTCCAAGGGCAGTCGGTACTGTGTGTCGCACGACCTCCACACCCACAACACCAACGAATGTCAAGAGCTCCGAGCCGTGCGAGAAGGAAGGATCGGCCGTCGTCCCGACCGCGGTGACCGGGGCTACGGTCGAGAGGAGGAAGGAACACATGACGCTTGGAAGACCGCTGCCCGCGCCAAGGGTGGCTCGATCGACCTCGCGAGGATCACTGGCAAGACCTCCCTCGTGAGGGAGACTAGAGGGATCAGCCTCGCGAGGATCGCCCGCAAGGCAACGAAGGCCTCCCACCGCTGTCGCCGCAGCCAAGGAGAAACGAGGACCGCCATCAGGACGAGGGGGCTGGGGCTTCCAGGAGCCGCGCGCGATTGCCTGCATCCTGGGCGGGGCTCAAGCCCCAGGCTCTCAACGCATCTTCAAGCAGTTCGCCCGTGAAGTGAATGCAGTCCTCCCCAAGCTCGAAGCCACGCGCCCTCTCAGGTGGTCGGCGTGCGCCATCACGTTCAGCTCAGCAGATCAGCTCAAGTGTGCGGCCACGGCCGGAGTCCTCCCGATGCTTTGTTCCCCAATCATCAGCAACGTGTTGGTCACCAGGACCCTCATCGATGGCGGGGCAGGGCTCAACGTCCTGTCCGTGGAAACATTCAACAATCTCCAACTGCCCTACAACTAGCATCAGCCAACCAAGCCTTTCTCTGGAGTCACCGACGGCTCCACGGTCCCGATTGGGCAGGTCCGCCTCCTTGTCACCTTCGGGGCACGCAACAACTACCGCACCGAGCTCATCGACTTCAACGTCGCTCACATTCACCTGCCGTACAACGCCATCCTCGGGTACCCAGCGCTGGCCAAGTTCATGGTCGTGCCTCACCACGGCTACAACGTCCTCAAGATGCCAGGAAGTGGCGGAGTCATCACGGTGCCCTGTGAAGAGAAGGACGCGGTGTGTTCCCTAGAACGAGCCTTTCAGGCCGCATCACTGGAAGACCCGGATCGCGGAAGCAGGAGGCTTCCCGAGGCCACCCCCAAGAAGAAGAAGACATCGTCCGACCCGGCTCCTCAGGAGGTAGGCCCCTCAGGGCCCACGCCTGCCTAGGGGGAACCTCCTTCCATCGCATAGGAAAGCGCACCTGGCGCCCTCCTCAGGCAGGGCTCAGGGGCTCTCCCCTGGAGGGCCACCGACCTGGCTAGGATCACGAGGGAGGCGCTTGGGCACCACATGCAGGCGTGTTTCGAAGCACGTTTCCCTCAAGAAGGAGTAAGGCAAGGAGGGCTAGACCCTCAGGAGTTCGTCAGCAAGGCCATTCAGGAGCTACAGGAGTCAAGAGTCATGAGAGGCGGCCGCCGCCTACCAGCTGTGGCTCCCCATCTAGGCGAGGATGGTGGGCTGCACATCTGCATCGACATACCAGGGCTCAATCGAGTCGCCTCTCTGTAGTGCCTCTGGCCCTCGCGAGTGGGGCGCTGCGAAGGTCCGCCCCATAGCTACGTTCGCATGCCTTACGACTTACCGAGCGCGGCTGCCACATACCAGCGCCTCATGAGGGGCATCACGGAGGCTCAAGAGGCCAGGCGTTCCGCAGCCCTGGCGGAGATGGAGATGGTCCGCGAGGAGCCACCAGCGCCTCCGGAGCCTCCCGAGGCCCCTGGGCCTAGGGGCTCGTGAGGATCGGCTTTCGCAGCCACCAAGTGTGCTACACCAACGCTGCTTCGTCCTCAACATCATCAGGTGACATCTTTCAAGTTTCATTTCCAGCTAGGAGTGCCCCCCGGGGCTGCATTATTCCCAGGCCGCGTGGGTCCGTCCCTGCGGCATGTATCCCTTTTATTTCATGTTGTTAGCTTACTTTGTTGGGTGCGCCCCTCGGGCTACATCATCCCCAAGTCGCTCGGGCCAGACCCAGCGGCACGTATCCCTTTAGCATTTATTTCCGGCTATGCGTGCGACCCACCATGCTTGATTATTTGATGCCGGTCCACGGCACCTCTTCTTCTCCATGCCGACCACTTGCACGTTAAAGGGGGGGGGGTACCTGAGCGTCACGACTCAGGGCTCTTACTGGCTCTCCAGCCCTCACCCTCTGGCCTTGTCCACGGCATCGCGACCTGGCATACCAGCGATGGCTGAGACCAGCTCGAGGGCCGGGACCAGAGGACGTAGAGTGCCGGCATCTAACCAAATTTGCAGGAACACATCACAAGATAAGGCCCAGTTCCAGGCGCAACCCGCCTAGAGGTAGGGCCCCGTGAGTCCCGCGCAAGCTCACGGGTGCCCAGATACACCTCGCTAGGCCCTACCGTGCCAGCCACGTGTCAGGGCAGGGCTATACACTGTGAAGCTGTCGCGTTTTGGAAAAGGCCCAGAGCCTGTGAAGAAGGCGAATGCCTGTGAACTGTCGCGTTTTGGAAAAGGCCCAGAGCCCATGAAGAAGGCGAATGCCTTTGAAGCTGTCGCGTTTTGGAAAGGGCCCGGAGCCTGTGAAGAAGGCCAACGCCTGTGAAGCTCGCCGCCCGTGACACTCTCACGTAGTAATGAGTTGGGGCTGTACACGCCCCGGAGTCTCAGCAGCGCCGGCCTCAGGCCCTGGGGCTCCCTCCCACGCCCAGTGGCAGCACTTAGCTCCGCGCTGGTGAGAAGACGTCGAAGACTAGATTAGGTGGCGGACCCAGCTTTTTCATTTGCTTTCCGCACTTGGCTTGTTCATTCTCATTCGAAGTTTTGTTGAAGCTGTTGCCGTCTTTGACTTGTGGTTCTTCGACTTTTTACTCTCCTGCCTTGATTTCTCTTATGCAAGGCCTCGCGAGGGGGGCAGCCGAGCGCCCTCATGAGTGTTTCTGTCCTAGTTGTTCAAAGGTTTCGCGACCCGGGTCCATTACAGGAGCACCCCTCCAGTCCGTGCCCCACGGGCATCGCGACATGAGCACAGGGCCTGGGTCGGTCACCCCCCCCCCACGGCTGGGGCCAGGAGCTATCCACGCGCAGGCACGTAGCCGGAAGGCATGATAACGGAAGCAAAGCGATGATTAACAGCAATAACCCAAACACGCCCCCGCGGGGCTCCACGCTACTGTCTTTTTACACAGGGAAAAGGAAAATAAAGAGCAAATCAGGTGCAGCTCGCCTCACACCGGCCTGCAGGGAAGACTCGGGCTGCCTCCGGGGCTCAGGCAAACTCCCTCTCGCGCTTCACTGAGGTGCGACGGCGGGCAGACGCGCTACCACCTTCCAAGCAGGTGCGACGGCGTGGAGGCTGATAGCGGCCACCGCTAGAAGAGTCGCCGCCTGAAGAAGAACCGGTGAAGCTTGGGGAACCCTGAGCGCCGCCAATCACGCGAGCGCTGTCCTCTCCATCATCGTCGGGGCTGGGTCCCCGGCCGCGGTCGTCGTCCTCAGGGCAGCACCCTGCGCGGCGACCATCTTCCCCAAACACCCTCACGTAGAGGGTGGCATCGCCGTCAAACTTGAAGTGCAGGGTGCACCGACGGCTCAGGCCACGCGCGCGGGCGAACGTCTGCCAACCATGGGTCAAGGCCAGGCTCCCGGCTGCGGAGACCTCCAATGAAGCCCATGAGGCCTGGCTGCAGCAGCCATCAGCCTGAAGCTAGAGGCCGCCCAGGAGCTCGCCGAGGAGGAAGCGAGGAAGTTGAAGTCCGGTGCTAGTCGGCTCCGCCGACCACACGACGAACTCCGGCAGCACCTCTGCAACGCGAAAGCACGACCTAGGGGAACACGCGACCGAAGCGCGCCCCCCTGCCGCAGCAGTCCGCCTGTTACCGAGCTGGAAATCATCTCCATGGCTGTGGGGAGCTGCCGTGCTGGCCACAGGATGTTTGCGAGGGCGACCTCGGCCGCGCTTGGGCGGGGGAGAGACAGGCTCAACCTGGCGAGCCTTCCCCTTCTCCGCGGACGAGAACCTGCTCGACGAAGCCATGAAGAAGAAGGAGAAGCAAGAGGGGATGAACTAGAAGGGCGTGAGCCGCTCTGTACTTATAGCCGGTGAGGGCCAACCGTCGGCCTCCACGATTGCAGGTAATCATGACCCGCTTTGCATGCAGGTACTTGTGCAGTTCGTGCAGTTGCCGAGGCGCCGTGGGAAGTGGAGACACCCACGTCCAACCAACCGCCATGCGGCGCCCATGGCCGCAGGCTGTTAGGGCCCGCGACACTTCGCCCTAGCCCTTTCGCCTCCCTGCACGGCCAAGTTCGGGCGCGCCTCGGGCCCAGGGGCTACTGTCGGCATTCTGGGAACGGGGGTCCCCAGACTTGCCTGTCTGCGGCTTGTGGCGTGGCTCAAAGGGGGCCCAGCGCGGCCCATCTTCATCAACACAGATCCAAGACCCTCGCGAGGGGCCAAGCCTCCCAGGGCGGACGACACGGAGCTTCCTCAGGCACGGCCTTGTCAGGCTGGCTCGTGAGGAGGTGGAGAGATCAAGGCGGGGTACCTCACGAGGTGCCCGTGACGCAAGCCATGACGACCAAGGGCGCCAGGCGGGCGCCAGCCCGCGTAGTGTCCTCCTTTCCTCTTTGGTGCAAAGGGAGCAAGCGCAGGCGAGAATATCAAGCAAAGGCACCTGTTTCGGTGCAACGAGACCAAGACCATCCCAACAGCAGGGAGGAAGTCGTTGTGGAGCCCAAGCCAGCGTCACCACCAGAGCCTTTGGCAGGCGAGGACCAACTTTAGTCAGGATAAGTGTACCAGATGTTCCCCTTCAAAATGGCCAATTGTTGGCGCCCTTCCCGCTCAATGTTTGGGAAGAGGCCCAGGGCCTTTGCCTATAAATAGGACTAGCCACCCCCCAGGATCGAAGATCGGCCAACCCAGAAGCAAGCTGGGATCGGATCGAGTAGCATCACACACACAGAGAGAGAGAGGGAAGGGTGACTGAACTCCTCCTAGCAGTTCATCCCCCAAGCCAAGAACAGACCCTCGCGAGCCTCATCATCATCAGCCCAAGAGGCAGTCCACCACACCACAAACTAGAGTAGGGTATTACACCACAATGGTGGCCCGAACTAGTATAAACTCTGTGTCTCTTGTGCTGTTCTTTCCATAGCTTAGATCTTAGCGTGGCAGTGGGGTGCAGGTAGGTAGAAGGCGAAATCTCTGCGCGCACCCCAGTGTTCGAACCTCAATGGTCTGCCGGAACCCAAAATCCGAGAGTGCCGAGCAAAGCCTACCGCCCCGCTTCGAGAAATACCGTGACAAGCAGACCAGGAACTTTCTCAGGGCCCGGTACAAGGAGGACCTGGTAACAAAGGAGCTTACCACGGATCCGAAGACCAAGGCGCTTGAGCTTGTTCTGGTAAGGAATACACCCCCGCGTAATTAGCTCCATATGGTTGCATTCTAATTAATCCCCAATATTTCTAAATGGTTCACGTTCCTTCCGCAGGACAAAGAAAGCAGTAGCGCGGGGTCGTCTCAGAGCTTCCCTTTCGACACCCCTTTGAATAGGGCGTTGAACATAATGAAAAACAAGGATAAGCTCAGTAAGCCGACATCAGCTGGTTGTGTGGCCGGCCAAGGCTTGTCCACAAAATGGTCGTCATACGATACCGCTGGTGGGCGAAAGGAGAAAAAGACCAGCTCGGAAAGCTAGTCGCGCGATGTTGAAGCACTCAAGGCATAAGTGGCGCGGATTCCAGAGCTTGTCCAAGAGCAAGTGGAACAACAACTGGGAACAAAGCTCAATGCCATGGTGCCTACGTTGATTCATGGGCTGACGACGTGGATTGCGGGCGGCCAACAGGGGCCTCCCTCGGTTCCCAGCTTCATGGCCCGCATCTCGCACAACGCGCAGGCGGTGCTATTGGTATCTCCGGCGGAGGCGGTATTTGTGTCTCCGGCGCCGGCACGGGCATTCGAGCTTAATGCACCCGGGTGTACGCCGGCCGGCACCTCGCCAGCAAACGGCCCCTCCGTCAGTTGCCCGCCCGCCATTGGCGGTGCCTCGACATTAGCCGAGCTTGACGGCATCACGGTAACTAAGCCTCTTGGCCGATGACTTCATCTCCTTGCCTTTGACTGGGCATCCCTGACGCCCTACATGTTTTCGCAGGGCGCCGCCGACGTTCCTTGCACTCTCCTGCACTTCGTGGGTGGCGAGTTGGTCGATTGTGCCAAGGGTAGAATCGTTCAACCGGGAAACCCCGTGTTCCACGGTAATCCGATGCCACCCACAGTGTATAGGGTTGAAGTGGTTCGGGTGCTGCCAGGCTGCGACGAGCTGTTACCTCCGATTCCACCCGCTGGGGCCGATGAAGAAGATGAGATGACCCTCAGCACCTGCATAAGCTGGCCCCTGCTTTGGCCGAAGAGCCAGATTCATTCGGGGGCGGGGGACACCACCCCACAGACAAGACCGCCAGTCGTGTCGGCGCCAAGCCATGGCAAGAACGCTGCAACACTGCCGGACATGCCGAACATCCCTATGGCACAGGATTCGGACATGCATATGGCACAGGATCCGGACGATGATGACAACGACGATGGTACATTTACCAATGTCGATAAGTACTTTGCCGAACATGGGTACGGTGATGATTTCTGCGGGCCTCCTTCTGAAGAATCCAACCAAGACGACCGTGATCTAGCTGGTACGATGGAGAAACCCAGTTGCAACAGGCGTCGTCTGGCGTTTAGTTCTCAGGAGACGCCTCCAGCTGCCGCCTTCACCGAGCCTCAGATAGCTGAGGTGCAAAATATTATCAGCCCCAACACGCTCAAGAATGCGGTCTGTGAGCAGAACTCGGTCCCATTACAGCAGGTCAAGAAGAAGAGCCGGAAATGGAGGACTAAAAAGGGCGCCGGTGCGAGCCAGCCGGCACCGAGTACGATCCGCGCTCAGGACGGGCCACCTTCACCTAAGGATATCTCGAGGAGGGTGCATGTGGCGGGTAGGGCGATGCTACCGACAAATATGCTCAATGCTGCAACCGGTGCTATGCGGTGTCTGCACGATAGTGTACTTTCTTTGGAGAAGCGACGTCTCAGAGAGAATGATGTGGCATACCCGGTTTTCGTGGCCAAGGTGCCAGAAGGCAAGGGCTTTGTGGATGGCGACATCGGGGGTACAATCGTCCTGCGGTTTGATGACATCTTTGCTATGTTTAACCTTCATCCGCTGCACTACACCTTTGTTCAGCTGTTTTCGCTGAGTATGGAGATGCGGATCATTAGAGACAAGACCCCGGACATCATGATAGTCGACCCCTTCTACATGCGTGCCAAGCTCTTGAGCAGCGCTGGGGACCGCCAAGTCGCGAGTTCACACCTCGAAGGCGTCATTCTGGCAAACCCAGATAAGGATAACTTCCTTGTGGCTTACTTTCCCGAGTAAGTCATCCCTTAACCGCCCCATAACATATGATTTCTTAGATTTCGATCATTCTTTTTTTTCTAACATTCTGTGTTCTGTGCAGTGACACACATTGCACACTCATCCTCTTAAGCCCTAAATATTCCATGGCCACGTATTTCGACCCGAACCATGACTCCAAGATAGACTACACAAATATTAAGAAAGTTCTTGATGATGTTCTCCCTGGCTATGCCAAATCTAGAGGCACCTTCACTAGGGCAGTTCGTAAGTACGGCAAGCACGTGTTCACCCACAATACGACGTTCTGCTGCGTCAAGCAGCCGCCTGGCGGTCAGAAGGATGCCTACTACGCCCTCCATCACATGCGGGCGGTCGTAAGGGACCTTCATCACCTTCTGCTACCAGATAATCTCAAAGATTGGGCCACGAGCTTGTCGGCAATCCAGGACGCGGACATCAGACAAGAATTCTTTCACATCCAGTCGGAGTTTGCGGACATCATCCATCAAGATGTCCTTCATACCTCGGGGCAATTCTTCCTCAGATATCAACCGTCCAACAGTGAGATAGACGTAACGCTACAAATGCAGGCTGACAACGCCCATGATTTCCTGACCATCACGACATACGGCGACTTCATCCACGCTCCTGTCCCATGAGTCAAGCCAAAAGTAGTGATGTGTAGTTCTAAAACATTGATTGGCTCATGTTGTAATTAAACTTTAATGAATTGTATGTCTCTTTGGTTTGGACAGTCGTTCAGCTTAGATGTAATCCATGCTATTTATTAGTAGGACCTTGAATCGTGCTATTAATGTCTTGCTTTTGTCTTCCGATCCTTTTGTTGCATACTTATATATTTCTTATGTATGTATTGTCTGTTGTTTGGCTTGTGCATAGAGATGCCGTCGTATGTCGTGTACAAGGGTAAGGTTCCCGGAGTCTACGACGAATGGGAGGAGTGTCGGAGATAGGTTCACCATTTCAGCGGTAACAGTTACAAAGGGTACACCACTAGGGTGGAGGCGGAATCTAGATACGCCCGCTATCTAGCGGGAGAGAGGAGGGAGCGTTGGAGGAACCGTATGAAGACCAGTTTCATCGCGATGATGCTCATCGTGATGACCGCAGCTCTCTTCTATGTGATGGTAGTGTAGATGATCGATATCGATTTGTAATGTGAAGACAAACTCGATACTCGTGGTCTCGAGACTTGTAATGTTTTATCTTTGTTCGGTCTTTTGAATTCGGAGACTGATATGATGAATTGTATTCGGAGACTAATCTTCTATTGTATTCGATGAATCTGCTGTTGCTGTGTGCTGCTGTCTATATTCTGTCAAATAATATGTTTTGTAACCTGTGCAAAAATCAGAATAGTAAAAAAAATAAAACCTAATATTCATACTAATGGCGCATCACTACAGAGTGCGCCATTAGTATGCCAAAGTATACTAATGGCGCATCACCCAACAGTGCGCCATTAGTATGCCAAAGCACATGGTTAAATATGGCCCCCTGGGAGGCATACTAATGGCGCATGGTGTTCTATACTAATGGCGCACTGTGTGGTGCGCCATTAGTAAGAAATACTAGTGGCGTGATACTAATGGCGCACTAGTAGTGCGCCATTAGTAGGCAAAACTGGTGCGCCATTAGTAGGCCTTTTCCTAGTAGTGTAGTGAGTACAATGGCGCTCCTCGAGCTGTATGCTAGAGGTAGGAGAAAGCAGGGCTCGCTCTCTCCTCTTTCTATGTGTGAGTCTAGGTCTAACAGATTTGGAACCCTTTGCATGGGTGCCCCGGGGGGTTTATATAGGCCTACCCCCGGGGGTACAATGGTAATCTGGCCGGGTCACTACTAGAAAAAGGGCTATAGATGGGATTGACACTAATGGCGCACCAGACAAGTGGTGCGCCATTAGTATATACTAATGGCGCACCACATTCTGATACGCCATTAGAGTTGAAACTACTAATGGCGCACCTGGCCCAGGGTGCGCCATTAGTATCAAAAAAAAATTAAATAGTGCGCCTGTCCAAACATACTAATGGTGCATCCAGACACAGTGCGCCATTACTAGTTGTAACTAGTAATGGCGCACCTGCCGGAAAGTGCGCCACTAATGTTGTTTTTTTATTATATTTTTTATTCCCTTTTTTGCAAAACTACTAATGGCGCACTGTTCCACCGTGCACCATTACTAGTTTAAACTAGTAATGGCGCACTGTGGGACAGTGCGCCATTAGTATGTTTTTTTTGCAAAACTACTAATGGCGCACCACCAAAAGGTTCGCCATTAGTAACCTGGATTACTAATGGCGCATTTAGAGTTGGTGCGCCATTAGTAAGTGGGCAGCAACAAGATATTTTGGACAGCCTCTCCTACCCACACTCACTTTCTCCCCACTTCATTCTCTCCACCTCCTCTTTGTCTCGGGTGCCTCCTCTTTTTCACCTCATTTCCACCATAGATTCATTCAATTTAAGTGGTTAAATTACCTTGTTTTGATAGGTAAGTAAGGGGGGAAGCTATATTTATGTTGTTCTCCCTACAACAATGTGCACATGCACTTTTTATGGCCTAGCTAGATCTATATATGTTCATGGTGTTGCATATGTTTGTGGTGTTGCATATGTGTTTGTGTTTGGAGGTGTACCGGTATTTGAAATGCGATAGTTGCCAATATTTTGCCAGAATGTTGATTCATTTCCGTTTCGGCGAGAATTTTGGCATTAAGCATTCTTTTTGGTCCTATTTTTAGGGAAAGTCATGCCAAATTTTTTCTTGGTTCTAAAATATCGTTTTGCTCTACCCCGCAGGCGACCATGGTCCGCATGATGACCGAAGGCATCGTGAATAGGTTTTTGAGGTCCGCGAAGGCCGAGATGCTTCAAAAGAACGAGATGGAGATAAGATGTCCGTGTCGAAGATGCAAGCTGAAGAGCCTTATTGTGGACCCGGAATCCGGGCAGGAGCGGGACCACCTGCTCTTGCGTGGTTTCATGGATGGCTATCGGTGGCAAGGTGATGAAGATGACTACGAAGTCGTCCATGGGGGCCGGGCAAGAAATGAGGAAGGGCAGCAAGACAACCACCGCGGCTCGGGCGGGCGAGAAGACGAAGAATCCCCAGGAGATGATCACAACGGTGATCATGTACACAGTCATCATGTAGAAGATGCAGGACATGATGATGAGGAAGATGCCGGAGCAGACGATGGGCATGATCATGAAGATGATGATGCCGGCGGAGTAGACGACGCTGGACCATCGATGGGCTGGGTGCAGGACCCTCATATTCAAGAGATGCTTCTCAAGCGAACGGATAACGCAAGAGCTGGCGCCCGAGAGAAAGCCAACATGGATCAACTTGAGTTAGACGCGGTTACTCCATTGTATGAAGGATGCAGGCCCGAGGATACCCGCCTGAAAGTAACGCTCATGGCTCTGGAGATGAAGGTAAAACACAAAATGACCGACGCATGCTTTGACGAGAACATGTCATTCTAGCACGAACGTCTTCCCAAGGGGAACAAGTGCCCGACCAGTTTGGAGGAGGCAAAGAAAATCGTGTGTCCTCTGGATTTACCGCACGTGAAATACCATGTGTGCATGAACAATTGCATCATTTATCGAGACGATCACGCGGAGTCTACCATATGTCCAGTGTGCAGCGTCACTCGATACAAGAAGAGGAAGAAAGCTCCCCGAAAAGTGGTGTGGTACTTTCCGATCACTCCTCGTCTGCAACGGTATTTCGCAGACCCTAAGGTAGCAAAGCTCCTACGTTGGCACACGGATAGGGAGGAGAAGAAGCGAGAAGATGACGCAAATGATCCGGAGATAGATAAAAAAGACAAGATGCTGAGTCACCCTAAGGATGCGAGCCAGTGGCAAGCGTTGAACTTCGAAGACCTAGAATTTGGGAACGATCCAAGGAACATCGTGCTAGGCACGAGCACCGATGGAGTCAATCCGTTTGGCAGCCAGAGAAGCACACATAGCACCTGGCCTGTGTTTGTGTGGATGTACAACCTTCCCCCCTGGTTGTGCATGAAGAGGAAGTACATTCACATGAGTATGCTAATTGAAGGACCGAAACAACCAGGGAACGACATCAATCTGTATCTGGGGCTGCTGAAAGAGGAGCTTGACACGCTATGGAAAACGCTAGCCAATACGTGGGACGCCGCAGAGAAAGAATATTTCCCTATGAGAGCCGCGCTGCTCACGACGGTGCACGACTATCTCGGTTACGGATATGTCGCGGGGCAGGTGGTCCACGGATTTTCTGGATGCCTCAGGTGCATGGATGACACAACGTATCGCCAGCTAGATAGAGATCCCGGGTCTTCGAAAACCGTGTTCATGGGACATCGAAGGTGGCTTCGCGATGATGACCCGTGGAGAAAACGCAAGGATCTATTCGATGGTGAAACCGAACCCCGAGGACGCCCGCGTACGAGCAGCGGCGAGGAAATAGACGAGCTGTTGAAAAATTGGAAAGACTGCCCACTGCCGGGAAAGAAGCAAAAGGCGCCAGAGCCGGGAAACAAGTGAAAGGCGCCAGAGCCGCTGCTGAAGGTATGGAAAACGAGGTCTGTTTTCTGGGACTTGCCGTACTGGAAGATCCACCGTGTGCCTCACAGCCTTGATGTCATGCATATCACGAAGAACGTGTGTGAGAGTCTGCTTGGTACCCTACTCAACATGCCAGAGAGGACCAAAGATGGGCCGAAAGCAAGGGCAGACTTGAAATCAATGGGCATCAGGCAGGAGCTTCACGCTATATATGATGATGATGATGATGATGATGATGATGATGATGATGATGATGATGAGGCGAAGCAGGACACGGAAAGTCGTCGCAAAGGCAAAAAGGCCAAGAAGACCGGAAATGACTACCCTCCCGCGTGCTTCACTCTAAGTCAGGAGGAGATCGAGCAGTTTTTCACCTGCCTCGTAGGAGTAAAACTTCCTTACGGTTACGCGGGGAAGATAAGCAGATACCTAGACCCAACGAAGCAGAAGTTCATCGGGATGAAGTCTCACGACTGTCACGTGCTGATGACGCAGATACTTCCAGTTGCAATCCGTGGGATCATGGACGCGCACGTCCGTGAAACCCTATTTGGCCTATGCAACTTTTTCGACGTCATCTCTCGGAAGTCTGTTGGCGTGAGGCAACTCAGAAGGCTACAGGAGGAGATCGTGGTGATACTATGCGAGCTTGAGATGTACTTCCCGCCCGCATTCTTCGACGTTATGGTGCATCTGCTGGTCCATATCGTGGACGATATCATCCAACTCGGGCCGACGTTCCTGCATAGCATGATGTCGTTCGAAAGGATGAATGGTGTCATCAACGGATACGTTCGCAACATGTCACGTCCAGAGGGAAGCATAGCCAGGGGCTTTCTGACCGAAGAGTGCATCTCCTACTGCACGAACTATCTAGGCATCGAGAACCCTGTTGGTCTGCCCGTCAACAGGCACCTCGGCAGGCTCGCTGGATGGGGTCACCGTGAGGGTCGCTGCGAAATGCATGTCGACTTCGAGGGTCGACTCGCCGACTTTGAAAGAGCAAACCTAGTCGCGCTACAACACATAGACGTGGTCGATCCTTGGGTGGTAGAGCACAAAACCTTTATTAAGAAGACGTACAATGACCGAGGCCAACAGAGGACGGACGGAGATATACTCAAAGAGCACAACTCATGTTTCACGCGTTGGTTCAAGCAGAAGCTTATGTCGTACCCTTTACATGAGGATTCTTCAGCGGAAGAACAACTCATATTCGCCTTGTCACAGGGCGCCGAGCACAACCAGATGACCTATGAGGCGTACGATATCAACGGCTACACATTATACACCGAGGCCAAGGACATGAAGAGCGATGGTTATCAGAACTCCGGGGTAACGATGGAATCCTACACCAGTAACGACAAGGACAGATACTACGGAAGGATCGAGGAGATCTGGGAGCTGAGCTACGCTGGAGAGAAGGTCCCGATGTTCCGTGTCAGATGGGCGAAGAGCGTCCTAAAAGAAGACCAGTATTTCACCACCATGGTTATACCCGAAGCCAAATCCAAGACCGCGGGCGCAAATGTCACCGCGAAAAATGATCCATGGGTACTGGCTTCCCAAGTGGACCAATGCTTCTTCATTACCGACCCGTCAAATCCCAGTCATGTTGTCGTGAGGAGAGGCAAAAGGAAGATCATCGGAATGGATGGAGGGCCAATGAGCAAGACTTCGACAAGTATGGCGACCCGAGGATCGAACATGACGACGATGATGAAGTAGCAGCACACACCACAAGAAGAAGCAGGACCACCCTACCTAAAGGACGTCTGTTCCACAGAAGAACTCCATTTGCGAAAAAGAAGGGCAAGAAGATTGTGAACAGATAGCTAGGTAAGATCGATTGTATTTAAATCGTAGCCTTCATTTCTCGATTGTATTTCATGGGCACTTTTTGAACTATGATGAATATTTTTAAATTTCATGGACACTCGATCTCGATCCCCCTCCATCTGGATCGCTATCCCACCTCGCCAGATCCGGTCCCCCTCGCCGCCGAGCACCCCCCGGTCCACCGGCCGCCACCGCTGACCCCCCGCACCCTCGATTACCCTACTCAACCGCCGCCGCCGACCCCCGCACCCCGCGCACCCTCCCGCGCTCCACCGGCATTACTGTTTGATGATATTTTTAAAAAATTATTACTATCTTATAAAAAAATTATTACTGTCTTATAAAAAAATATTACTGTTGCAGTAGCCATCTTATAAAAAAAATTATTACTGTCTTATAAAAAAATTATTACTGTCTTATAAAACAAGTTTGAACATATTTGAACACAAATACTAATGGCGCACCGAGGTGAGGTGCGCCATTAGTATGGATGTACTTATGGCGCACCAGGGTGAGGTGCGCCATTAGTATGGATGTACTTATGGCGCACCGAGGGGTGGTGCGCCATTAGTATTGTGCCGCCCCCATCCATATGTCCACCCCGGCCCAAACCTATCCCCTCTCTCTCCCTCGCCCTCGCCCTCAATCCCCTTCCCCTCTCCTCTCTCGACGCCGCTGCCCCGCCGCCTCGACGGTGCCCCGCCGCCTCGACGCTGCCCCAACGCCGCCTCGACCCCGTCGCGATGTCTCCAACCACCGCCGCCCGAGGCCCCGATGTCAGAGCCGCTCTCCCCGTCGCCCCACCTCGTTGGACGCTGTCGCCCCGCCGCCCTCGTCGCCGGCGGCCCGGACGCCGCCCCGTCCACACCACCGTCGCCGGAGCACCACCACCACCCGGACCTCGTCGCCTCCTCCCCTACGTCGTCGTCGTCCCTGACATCCTCCCCGCGCCCCACTGCCCTATCCCTACGGCCACCGTGAGCTCCCCCTCCTCCTCTCCCCCTCTCCCCCTCGCGCGCACGCGCTTACGTCGTTTAGCACATTAGGGTAATGCACCCCCAGGCTCTAGCTAGGTTGTCGGTTTTCATACTCCTGTTTTATAGTAACCAACACAATAATAGAGTTTCTGAAATGTTCAGGGTACAATTATCACAATGAAATTGATATACTAGTTATCACCCTAAAACTTATGTTTCTGGAAAACTTGTTAGGTTCACAGTATTCATATACTTGAAGAGTAGTTGAAGTAGATGTACTGAATTTCATGGCCATCCTATCTAGTTGCTAGGTGGAAATTTACTGAATTTTATTTGCAGTAGATGCACTGAATTTCACAAAAGAGTAGTTGCACTTCTGAACTGCTGTGAGTACAAGTACTCTTCTCATTGGAGTATGAAAGTTGTCAGCAGTTGCTTATGCCTGAGAAGTACTCCTAAACATTTAGTTGTACTCCAGTGAGTACACCATGGAGTTACTTACTCCAATAGCTTAATTAAGTGCAGTTTTTTCACTTACTCCAGTAGCTTAATTAAGTTGCAGTAGTGCTTGTAAGTTTGCAAGTTTTGTGTACTGTACTGCTTGCATCAGTACTTTTGTGTAATCTGACTGTAGTGCTTGTATAGTTTCAGTAGTTTTTCTTCAATTAATTTGTTTGGTTGTATTAGTTTAGTGTAGGACAACAATAGTGTAGCACGTGTTGCTGCTGTTTAGTATCAGTTAATTTGTTTGGTTGAATTTTGGAGTACAGCACAAAGAAACATTTTCAGTAGTTTGCCTTGTGCCCTCCATATTGTCTCATCTTGTTGTCTTGTTGTACTCCTGCTACTGCTTACAAGTTCCAGGGTTTGCATCAGTATTCCTGCTTGCAGTAGTTTGCAGGAGGATTCCAGTAGTGCAATAGTGCAGGAGTATGAACAATAGTGCAGTAGTGCACTGCTTACAATAGCCCTAAAATCCAGTAGCAAGTGCTCTCCTTTAACTGAAACTTTAAGTGAAAATTTAATTTAACTTTAAAATCAACTAAAACTTTAACTGAAACTTTAATTTAAACTTTAACTGAAACTTTAATTAAACTTCACGTAAGTCTTTTCCTTTAATAAAAATTGTATGGTGGATGTCTTGTTGTAAAATTGTATGCATAGTCAGGCACTTTCATGTTTTCAAGGAAACACCAGACTTTCCAGTTAGTGCTTTCTCAAACTTCTGCAATTTGCACTTCCTGAACTACTGCTTGGAACTAAACAGAATTATACAATGCACTTCTGTAGGCTGATCTGAGTTGGACCATCCTCTACAGCCAACTTGTCTTTGGCAAGTGGAAGAAAGGAGAATCAGGGTAGGGTTTCATGGCTAGAAGATATATTGGTGTACAACAATTTGTTACAAATTGCATTTATTGGTATATGTACGCTAGTTTCGTCATATCAGGATCTTAGGAACTTATCTTGACTAATTTATTATAGAAAGCTCTCAGAGCTCACTTCTAGAAATTAGCAATAGCAAAATGTGGTTAAGATTTAAGGCATAAGGACTAAGCTTTGCGGCCTTTATATCTAATTTGTCATGCATGAATTATGATCATGAGAGCCATGAGATCTTGTTTAGTGCATACACCATTCTTATTTTTTTTCTATCCATTGCTACCCCATCTGGTAATTAGTATATCATGCTACTTTCATCTATGGAAGTCTGACTTGTTACTTCTACAAATCGAACCCACCATTTAGTTATGGACCAGTATAATATAATTTGCAGTACTGGGCGTTGAGCAGCTAGCACTGCTGAAGCTTAGCAGCAAAAGAGGCCCATTTGCTCATGAGAAAAGAATTTTGATGATAGTATTGCTTTTGCTACCTTTTCTTCCCAGGCGTTGTTTCCACTTACTCAGCATTCTGAACCTTTTATTGAGTGGAAATGTAAATTCTTAAGCATATGTTTTGGCATACAAGTATCTCTGTTTTCAAGACCGGTAAATCAAGTTGGTAAATAGATGCTGCTGCTGGACTATATGTTCTGGACTATATGTTCACTGGTACTATATGTTCAGAATGAGTTAACTTGTTGTCATTTATCGAAATTCAGAATCTGCTGGACTATATGTTCATTGGTACTACTTGTGATGTTGCTATTGTACTACTTGGGAATTTTGTCAACTTGTGATGCTGCTGCTATACCCCGAGAGGCCCTTGAGTTTGCCGGAATGTCGATTAACTTCCGTTCCGGCAAATTCGGGTACTCCATATGTCCTATTTTCAGCAAAGGTCATGTTGAAATTTTCCGTGAATTTTAGCATGACTTTGCTAAAAAATAGGACATATGGGGTACTTGCGACTAATGCATGGGCCGGGGTATCTTAGTACTTAATTGAGTAGGATCAACTGCCCCTTTATTCTTGCTGCATTAAACCATAGGTGGCAATAGAGCCAAGTGATTAGGCCCAACTTAGAATTCTCCTTCCCTTTCCTTGATAGGGTATATTATTAGAAGATACCCATATATATTAGTCAACCTAGGGTGCCTCGGCATCGATAAACCCTAAATGATGAAAACTTAACTTAGCATTCAGGGTGCCTCAGCGTCGACAAACCCTAAATTATAAAACCTTGGCTTTTAGGGTGCCTCGGTGTCGATAAAAACCGAAATGATGAAAGCATAGGCTTTTAGGGTGCCTCGGCGTCGAAAAACCCTCAATGATAAAAGCTTAGCTTTTAGGATGCCTCGGTGTCGACAAACCCTAAATGATGAGACCATGATCTTGTTCCTTGACAATAACCAACTTTTTGACCAAACTTTGTTCCTATTTATAGAGAAACATGGCCAACAACGATGAGGCCGGGGGTTCGGGCGGCAAGAAATTCTGGGAGCTGTCCCAGGAGATGGAGGAACAACCTCACTTGTATGAGGACGCCACCTTCCCCATCGATCCTGAGACCACTGATGGTACCGCCGAGGATGACCCCACTGATGCCACCACTGATGGTGCCGCCGAGGATGCCACCACTGATGATGGCGGCGCACGCACAGATGGCAGCCAATCGAAGAGGCAACGGAAGGACCGGAGCCCGACCGTGCTCCGCACCCTCAAGGAGGAAGTTACTGAAGTGGACTCCGACGAGAATCCAACGGCGCCCGAACGAATAGTCAAGGGGTACTCACTTCAGCTCGGGTGCATTCTCTGGAGCACCATTTCGATCAACACCGAGAACCTGAGGCATCCTGACCGAGGGAATTTGCGCAACCTCCTCTTCACGAAGCTGCATGAACGATACAAGTTCCCCACTGAATTTGAAAACACAAGCCTCAAAGGGAATAAAGTGAACAATGCTGCCCTCACGAAGATGAGCAAGGCCCTGTCTACTTGGAAAAGCAATGTGAAGAGAATGATCGAGAAAGGTGAGAGTTATGAGAAGATCAAGGAGAAAAATCCTTCGATCACCGAAGATGACTACAACGACTTCAAGATCAATTGCTCGAGCACCGCAAACTCCGAATCAAGTAAGTGGGGGAAAGAAATGCGGGAGCTGAACTTAGGGTAACACACACTCGGTCCTGGCGGTTACAGAGTGGCGGAGCCTATATGGGACAAGGAGGAGGCGGACCGGGCCGAGCAAGGCCTACCGCCCCTCTTCGATAAATACGGTGACAAGCAGACTAGGAACTTTGTCAGGGCCCGGTACAAGAAGGACCCAAAAACAAAGGAGCTTACCACGGATCCGAAGACCAGGGCGCTTGAGCTTGTTCTGGTAAGGAATACACCCCCGCGTAATTAGCTCCATTTGGTTGCATTCTAATTAATGAAGCCAAATTTCTAAATGGTTCACATTCCTTCCGCAGGCGACTGAAAGCAGTAGCGCGGGGTCAACTAAGAGCAACCCTTGGGACACCACTCTAAATAGGGCGTTGAATGTAATGAAGAACAAGGATAAGCTCAGTAAGCCGACGTCAGCTGGTCGTGTGGCCGGCAAAGGCTTGTTGACAAAATGGTCGTCATACTATAACACTGGTGGGCGAAAGGAGAAAAAGACCAGCTCGGAAAGCCAGGCGCGCGAGGTTCAAGAACTCAGGGCACAGGTGGCGCGGATTCCGGAGATTGTCCAAGAGCAAGTGCAACAACAACTCGGAGCGATGATCACCGCCATTGTGCCTACCTTGATCCAGGGGATTAGTGCGTGGATTGCGGGCGGCCAATAGGGGCCGCCCCCGATTCCTAGCTTCATGGCCAGCAACTCGCAGAACGCGATGGCGGGGCCATTGGTGTCTCCGGCGGAGCCGGCATTGGTGTCTCCGACACCGGCACAGGAGCTTAATGCACCCAGGTGTACGTCGGCCGGCACCTCTGCAGCAAGCGGCCCCTCCGTCAACTGCACGCCCGCCGTTGGCGGTGCCTCGACATTAGCCGAGCTCGACGCCATCATCATGGTGACTAATTAAGCCTCCCTCGGCCGAGGACTTCATCTCCTTGCCTTTGACTGGGCATCCTGACGCCCTACATGTTTTCGTAGGGCGCCGCCGACGTTCCGTGCACTCTCCTGCACTTCGTGAACAACGAGTTGGTCGATGTCGCCAAGGGCAAAATCGTTCAACCGGGCAACCCCTTGTACCACGGTACCCAGATGCCACCCAACTTGTTTAGGGTTCAACTGGTTCGGGTGCTGCCAGGCTGCGATGAGTTGTTACCTCCGATTCGACCCGTCGGGGCCGACGATGATGACGTGATGACCCTCAGCGCCTACCTGAGCTGGCCCCTGCTTTGGCCGAAGAGCCAGATTCGTTTGGGTGCGGGGGACACCACCCCAAAGACAACACCGCCAGTCGTGCCGGCGCCAAGTCGGCCCCATGGCAAGACCGCCGCAACGGTGCCGGACATCCCTATGCCACTGGATCCAAACATGCATATGGCACAGGATCAGAACGACGACGACGATACATTTGCCAACGTCGATCAGTACTTCGCCGATCATGGGTACGGTGGCGACTTCATGGGGCCTCCTTCTCAAGAACCCAACCCAACAAAAGACGTGCGCGATCTAGCTGGTACCGCGGAGAAGCCAAGTTGCAACAGGCGTCGTCTGCAGTTCAGCTCTCAGGAGACGCCTCTAGCTGCCGACTTCACCGAGCCTCAGATAGGCGAGGTGCAAAATATTATCAGCCCCAACACACTCAAGAAGGCGGTCTGTGAGCAGAACTTGGTCCCATTACAGGAGAAGAAGAAGGCACGCAAAAGAAAGACTAACAAGGGTGTGGGCCAGCCGGCACCGAGTACGATCCGTGCTCAGGACGGGCCACCTTCACCTGAGGATATCTCGAGGAGGGTGCATGTGGCGGGTAGGCCGATGCTACCAAGAAATATGCTCGATGCTGCAACCGGTGCTATGCAGAGTCTGCATGACAGTGTTCTTTCTTTGGAGAAGCGGCGTCTCGGAGTGGCATACCCGGTTTTCGTGGCCAAAGTGCAGAGGGCAAGGGCTTTGTGGATAACTCCATCGGGGGTACGATCGTCCTGCGGTTTGATGACATCCACGCTATGTTGAACCTTCATCCGCTGCACTACACCTTCGTTCGGCTATTTTCACTGAGTATGGAGATGCGGATCATTCGCGACAAGACCCCGGACATCGTGATAGTCGACCCCTTCTACATGCGTGCCAAGATCTTGGGCAGCGCTGGGGACCGGCAAGTCGCGAGTTCTTACCTCGAAGGCGTCATTCTGGCGAACCAAGATAAGGATAACTTCCTCGTGCCTTACTTTCCCGAGTAAGTCCTCCCCTCAACCGCCCCGTAACATATGAATTCTTAGATTTCGATCATTTTTCTTTTAGCATTCCATGTTTTCTGCAGTGACACACATTGCACGCTCATCCTCCTAAGCCCCAAATATTCCATGGCCACGTATTTCGACCCGGACCGTCAGTCGAACGTAGACTACACAAATGTCAAGAAGGTTCTTGATGATGTTCTCCCCGGCTACGTCAAATCTGGAGGCACCTTCACCAGGCCTATTCGTAAGTACGGCAAGCACGTGTTCTCCCACAATACGACGTTTTGCTGTGTCAAGCAGCTGCCTGGCGGTCAGAAGGGTGCCTACTACGCCATCCATCACATGCGGGCGATCGTACGGGACCATCATCAACTTTTGCTACCGAGTAGACTCAAAGATTGGGCCGCGAGCGTGTCGACAATCCAGGACGCGGACATCAGACAAGAATTCTTTCGCATCCAGTCGGAGTTTGCGGAAATCATCCATCAAGATGTCCTTCATACCTCGGGGCAGTTCTACCTCAGAAATCAACCGTCCAACAATGACATCGACACAATCCTACAAATGCAGGCTGACAACGCCCGTTGTTTCATGACTCCCACGATAGACGGCGGCTTCATCCACGCTCCGGTCCCTTGAGTCGAGTCGAAAGCAGTGATGCTGTGTCTAGTTCTGAAACATCGATTGGCTCATGTTGTAATTAAACTTTATTGAACTTGTAGTATGTCTCTTTGGTTTTGAGAGTCGTTCAACTTAGATGTAATCGATGCTATTAATGTCTTGCTTTTCTCTTCCAATCGTTCTGTTGCATACTTATATATTGCTTATGTATTGTCTGTGAATTGGTACTAACGTTTCGTTTGGCTACTGCATAGCGATGCCGTGGTATGTCGTGTACAAGGGTAAGGTTCCCGGAGTCTACGACGACTGGGAGGAGTGTCGGAGACAGGTTCACCGATTCAGCGGTAATAGTTACAAAGGGTACGCCACTAGGGCCGAGGCCGAATCTAGATACGCCCGCTATCTAGCGGGAGAGGGGAGCGAGCGTTGGAGGAACCGGATGAAGACGAGTTTCATCGTGATGATGCTCATCGTGATGACCGCAGCTCTCTTCTATGTGATGGTAGTTTAGATGATCGATATCGACTTGTAATGTGAAGACAAACTCGCGGTCTCGAGACTTGTAATATAATGTTCTATCTTTATTCGGTCTTTTCAATTCGGAGACTAATATGATGAATTGTATTCGGAGACTAAAATGATGAATTGTATTCAGAGACTAATCTTCTATTGTATTCGATGAATCTGTTGTTGATGTGTGCTGTCTATATTTTGTCCAATTATACATTTTGTAACCTATGCAAAAAACAGAAAAATAAAAAATAAAAAAACCTAATATTCATACTAATGGCACATCACATCATAGTGCGCCATTAGTATGCCAAAGGATACTAAAGGCGCATCATTAAACAGTGCGCCATTAGTATGCCGAAGTTACTAATGGCGCATCCTGTTGTTGTGCGCCATTAGTATGCCAAAGCACCTGGGTATACATGGCCCCCTGGGAGGCATACTAATGGCGCACAGTTGTATATACTAATGGCGCATCTGAGGTGCTCCATTAGTATATCAGATACTAATGGCGCACCAGTGGTGCGCCATTAGTAAAATATACTAATGGCGTGGCACTAATGGCACACCACTAATGCGCCATTAATGGCCAAATTAGGTGCGCCATTAGTAGGCCTTTTCCTAGTAGTGGGTGATGGGCCCGGTTGTCAGTGTCTTGGGTCGCCGGCCTCTCCGCCAGCTGCTGGGGCCCCCTACCTGGTGGGACCTGCCGACTGGTCTGGTACGAGGCCGACAGGCCATTCCCACCGCTCGCGGGTCTTGCCGGCTGCCTGTTACTGTAGCCGCAACGTTAATGACGCACACTTGGTTGGGGAGGCGTGGCTATAGTCCCGCTGTCTGGTGGGAGATCACTGTAGCCACTAAATGTCTCTTCTGGTTAATGGTGCATAGACTTCGAGGGAGGAGTGGGCCGCCTACTAGAGACCGGCCTCCCTTGTGTCCGACTAGTCAGGCTTCTGCCGCCATCTGGGCTGTCGCTGCCTGGTAGGGCCTGCCGCCTGCGGTCCATACCGACATGCCGTCGTGGGAGCAGAGCTCTCCCTGACAGGAGTGACATCAAGGGTGGAGTGGCACCAATGCCGCGTCGTGCGGAGATCTCCGCCTGTATGGGGCACTATGGCCGCGCCGTGCACTGGATATGGGGGTGATGTGCTATACTATAGCCACATCATGTCTTGTCTTCTTAATGGGAGCGCTAAGTTTGAGGGCGTCGTGGGCCGCCTGCTAGGAGTCGGCCTGTCTTGGGGCCGTCTTCTGGTGCTTGGCCGTCTTCGGGCAGCCGGCCGCATGAGCCAGCCGGCCACCGTAAGGCGGCGCTTCATCCTTGATGCTGGAGGAACGCAGCCGGCCCAATGTCTTGAAATGCTCAGGGACTCAGGTTAGGCTACCCGTGGCCCATTACTCCGACAGTAGTCCCCGAAGCTGGTGAGGCGTCGCGGTTGATAAGTCGAGAAGCGTCAGCAGTTTCCTTCTCCGAGTGCTCTTGCCAAACGCTTTGTCCGTCTTCTGGTGCACCGTATGCTGGGAATCGGCCATGACCAGGCGGACTCGTTTGATAGTTTTTAAACATCAAGGCGGGAAACAAGTGGTGTGATTGCTAAGCCTCCAGGACAGCCGCCTGCTGTGAGCATGCCACGCGGTGCCAGCCAGCTGGGCCAGCCTGCCAGCCCACGCGCGTGATAGGATGCAACAGCAAGCTGGGCCTCCATTACAGGGCCTCGACGCGTGAGCGGATCTGCTGCAGCCGAGGCGGGCAGTTGAGATTCTATGTGAAATTACTGCGCGCAGTAACTCGCGCAATAATCTTGGGTCAGGGGGTCGTGGGTGCAGTTAATCCCATGATCCCACTCCTCGCCCCCTCGAATTCACAACCCATGAGCTATATGTAGGGGGAGGAGTGGGAGCGGTAGAGCACACGCGCCCCCCTCTGCCTTTGCCATTTTCGTTCTTCTCCTCTCCTTGCCTCTACCGCTCCTCCACACTCCGCTGAGGCAGCGCCGCAGCTCGCCGCCGTCGATCTCCTTCGGCCCCAGGCCTCTTGCTCTGTCGCGGCCTTAGCCCCCTTCACAGTGCCATTCCTCCGTCTAGCTCGGTCTCCATGGCGCGGGAGAAAGGAGGGGACTGGGATGGCTCGCTCATGACCAACGACCATCTTGCCATTCTTCGCGCCACACGGCGGTTGCCCGGCATGGACTTCGTCAAGGTGTGTGTTCCACCGAAGAAGGAGATCTCACCGACGTCGTAAGGAGGTGCGCGGGTTATCTTCCGCTCGCACTTCCTCCGCGGCTTCGGCCTGCCGGTGGACGGCTCGCTCATGACCGTGACCCAAGACGGATGTGCACGAGGGACATGTCGACTACCGAGGTTGCCCATATGGTGAACGAGATCGCTGACCTCAAGCTGTCGGAGGGGTCTTGGCGGTTCGGCAAGCAGCCATACTCCCACGCCAACCCGCAGCCTGCCGTAAGTTCCTCAACTCTTTTCTTTTTCGTGCTCGTCTTGGTCTTGGCCTTGTCGTCTTGAACAGTCGGCCCTTCGAACGCAGATCTACTTGTCTCTGGCGACGGCTGCCATCGTGGGGTCGGGTGGAGACTACCTGCCGGACCCGGCGGCGAGTGATGTGGACGACCTTGACTTAGGGGCGGCCGCCCTAGAGGATGACGCCGTAGGTGGCGACGACGGAGCAGGCGTATCCAAAGGAGGCGGGGTCAAGGCCTGGCCCGATGATGACGAGGAGGACGAACTGTGCCACGCGCGAGGCGCCAGCAGGGCAGACGTGGGCTCTTCCGCCGAGTCGGTTGGTCAAGGGTGTACGCGCAAGCGCAAACAAGGTTCCGTCTTGTTTGGCAGCGTGCCGAAGACGACCAAGAATCCGACTGCCGCGACCAAGCATAAGGAGGCCACCGCGAAGGCCACCAAGTTCCAGAAGCTTCCGAAGGTGCCTCCTATGGAGTCGGCATATGTATCTTTTTCTTATGCCTTCTTTTCTTGTTGACTCTATCTGAGCTTTTCTTCTTTACTTTCCTTGACTTAGGGCCCCGCTCTCTCTTGAGAAGTCTGCCGCCGCCTCCGTCATTGGGTCAGCTGAGACTACCACCACCACCAAGTGAATCGACCCTGCAGCTGACCTCCGGGAGGCGCAGGAGCGAAACACACGCACTACCAAAAAAATACACTTCTGTGATGATACATGTTTGTCACAGTAGGTCGCATTTTCTGTCATGCATGTACATTCATGACGATTTTATGACAGAATCAAGATAGTCATACCTATGCTGTCGTAGAAGTGTTCCATGACATTACCAAAATTATCATCACGGAAGTGTCCACTTCCATGACGATAAATCCAGCGTCACAGAAGTCCTTTCGTCAAGGGTGACTGAAACATGGCATCCACCCTAACGGAACGCTGTTAAGCTATCGGATCGGGTTTTGGATCCGATAACCCGTTAACAGCCCCGACCAATGGGGATTTTCCATGTGTAAAATCATCACTGGCTGGAGGAAACATGTGTCGGCTCATCGTTGGGACAGATGTCATCCACTCATTGGACAGAACGCGCCTATGATACGTCGACACGTGGCACGGCCCAACAGAGGCCTATTCCTGTGAAAAGGCCGGCCCATTTGACTTTGTCAAAAGGTGGGGGGCGGCCCATGTAAAGCCTGTTAACGGCATGTTCGCATATGGCCCATTACAGCTCGCTAACCCAAGGCCCGTTACGCCCTATCCGAATTAGGCCTAGTAGCGTCATCTGGGCCACCGAATAGGATTAAAGACCATTTTCACTTCTGGCCCATGTATGGCCCATGACGTCTTTCCGCCCATATGAGGCCCTATGTAATTCTTGGCCTATTAATGGCCCGTGGTGAAACTGGCCCGTAATGAACAGTGTATCACTTTACACCCATTAACGGCCCGTGGTGAAACTGTCCCGTAATGAACAGTGTATCATTTTATACCCATTAACGGCCGTTATTCCGTTGGGCCGTTTCCAACCCATGTTATCTTTCGGCCTTCTCAGAGCCCATTTATTCTTGGGCTCATTTCCAGCATTCGTTTACTTATGGCCCGTTACTGTCATTTTCTGCTTGTGGGCCAAATTCAGCCTGTGGTTATAGTCAGCCCGTTTGTGGTCCGTTAATACGTTGGGCCATTTTCATAGCGTCATCAAATATGGCCTATTAACGATGGCCCGTTATGGTCGGCCCATGAACGGACGATTCCAACTCTAGCCCGTTTACGGCCATAATGCGGCCTGTTATTGGCCCATGTTTGGCCAATCGATCATACTGCCCGTATAAGGCCCATTGATGATACGGCCCATAGAAGGCCCATTGTTTCTACGACCCATAGAAGGCCCAAAGTTTCTACGTCCCGTAGAAGGCCCACTGTTTCTACGGCCCGTAGGAGGCCCAGTGTCACTACAGTAAATATTAGCACATGGTTATTGTGGCCTAGTTTTAAAAAATAGGTTATTGCAGCCACTAGCAACCCGTGGAAAAAGAACTGCAATGACTACAAGGAAACAAATAAACAAGACAACAAGGAAATAAATAAGCAAGCAACTTACGCTAGGCTATCACAGCTATACAACATATTACATCCACTGGGCATCAAAGTTCGCCACGAGTGCAAATAAACGCGCCGACAAAAGAATATACAAAACTGAGAGCACTTCAGAAGGCACAAGGCCTGGCCAGGTCGGCCCCCCCAAATGGCTGAAGAAGCTGAGTAGACCTTAGTTGTGTCAATGATAGATACATCAACACTAGATTTAATGCATGATGGTGCGCACGGTAGTCCTCTAACATCTTCATTGCATCTTTGACTTCAAGTCGGAGATGAGCTGAAGCAAGCCTTTCTGCTTTAAGTTGAGACTGAAGAAGTCGAACTGATTGAGGCAGCGACTGCACAGAGGTTGTCTACACCTACTGGTGAGTAGCTTCAACTCACTGTCTTCATCAAGATAGGACCTTGGGGTCATCTCGCTGTCCTCAAGATGGTTTGGCTCACTATCTTCCCTAAAGTTCTACCTGGCGTAAGAGATACGAGTCTGAAAGAGAAACAAGGAGACACGTAACAGGTTTCACAATTATATAAGCAAATAAATGGATCTGTTCTGCATAAGGAACATGTGTTTACAACTACAATTTGAAACTGGTAGTTGTTGCAAACATCCAATCAGATGTAAATAGCAAAGCAAACAGCAGTGGAGGAAATGATGCCTATCAAAATCTATACTAGAACAAAGTTTGAAAGCTTGAGAAGGATGAACTTACATCACATGTTAACATGGGCTGGACAAAGCCCTTCTCCATGTTGATGGAAGGATAATTCAATAAATTCCCCAAAGAAAATTCTTTATAAGTGTTGCCATTATTCTACAATTTGCAAAGAGTAAATATAGATCAAATAATATTGGAATAAACAGAGGGTAATGAAGCTCAGGTGCAGACTGATGATACATAATCAAATAGCAATTAATTAAGTACAGCGTTACAAGGCAAAAGGGAGAGAGGTACTAACAAGAGCAATGCAGAGCCCATTATTGTTTTGAGATCGTATGATCCTTTAAGCAAGGAGATTCATCTGAAATTAGTTTTCATACAAGAGAGAAGGTAAGGCACAAGCAGAAATTTAGGAGTTCAAATTTTGAATTGATATCATAGACAGTACCTGACGCTGGGCTCCCAGCAGTTTTAATAGGGGTTTGGCCACTGGAGTAGGGGTAAAGTGTGGTACAATTGGGCCTGTGCTTTCTGTGGCTGCTGATCTATCTGATTTAATAGGTATCACTACCTTTTCCAAATACCTAGTTTGTACTCCTTGAGGATCTGCACTCACCCTTTTCCTTTTGGACATCTATTACGAAAGAACAATATTTGACTGGAAAAACATAGTGTGACGACACATGGAATAGGTACAGAAAATGGATAGGTATGGCATATACTCATATATGATGCTTAAACTAAGCAGATGGTGTAACAAAGTAGAAGTAATGCAAGAGGTCAGATGCAAAATATGTGCGACCAATACAACTTTGCAAAGTTAGAGCAAGCACCTTGATGGGTGAATAAGATATGCCATCCTCCACCATGCTAAGTTTGTTAGCCAGTCGATCGTTCCGCAATATTCCTCTCGTGCGCCCATTCTCATATTCATTTTGATAATGTTCAATATCTGAGATGCATGAAAACATAAAAACAAGTGAGATTTTCTTTGTAATGCAGAAGTGATTCTAATCCAATATTGCCTCCCTGTCAACCCCTTTGTGCTATCTCTGCAATTCTTTTAAAAGATGACATGCATGTTGTAATTTGTTGTGTGCATTAATATAATGTGGCCTACTACTCAAAATATGAGAGCTCCAGAAGTGCTGACACTTCGCAGATGATAGATTCAACATATAGTAAAGAAGAATAAGTCGACCTGACCTGACACATTCAAATATACTAAGGGAGAACAACTCGACCTGACCAGTCGACCGCAAGAGAAGAGTATCATCTTAAAGAAGAGCAGAAGAGCAAGCATATTGAAGATAATACAAGTCTTTCAATACAATGTTGATTGGCCACCCATGATGAACCAGAGCGCACAGAGAAATACTATTATTTCCGGTCTCTCCATATGTGGTTGTCACATCCCTAGCTTCTGGTGCTGCCTAGTGTTTTCATCCTGCCTGCATTATGTCTAACTTTCATGGAAATTTGAAATGGGGATGTTGAAACCCTAGCACCACTTGAATCAAACTAGGTTCAACTGAAAATTGCATTCAATGAAACCAAAAATGATCCTTACTGATATTTGGTATTTTTGGCAAGGGCTTTGTTCCAAACCAAAAATAATGAACATTTTTAAGGAATTATTTGGGCATTGAATTTAAATCAACATTGTATTTGGATTTGGGTTTATATTCTTAATATATGGAATATAATTTCAGATAACTCTGAAATAATTTATGTGCCACTGGATAATCCCATTGTGCAATATAGAAATATTCAGAGGAATGTTGTCACTGTTTTCAATTGTTTGGAGTTCAAAACAGTGGCAACATGAATTAATAAAAGGAAACAGAACAGCAATAAAACAGAGCAGAGAAATTTACCTGGCGCCCACCAACCGGCCCAGCACTGTAGCTGACCGGCCCAGCCCACCAGGGGCTCCTCCCTGTCGTCTTCCCCTTGCCAGGAGGACGAGCGCGTGACCGGCGCGCGCGAGCACGCGTCCGGCCACCTCCTGCTTGCTTGCCGCCGCTGGAGTCTACCCCGAGCGCCACGTGCATCGCCCCGCCCTTCCCCTGGACCTCTCACTCTCCCACGGCTCCCTTCCCCTTCTCTGCTCTCTCCCCGAATGCACCCGTCGCCGCTGACGTGAACCACCGTGGCCACCGCCTCCCCCTCGCCTCTCCGACATGCCCAGAGGCTCCGCCTCAACCCCCTCTATCTTCCACCCCGAGCCACGCCACCGCGGGAGCCCCACATTGCTGCCACGAGTCGTCTTCCCCGAGCACGGCCGCCGGACTCCATCGACGGATTCGTTGCCTTCCGGTCGTCCCCGAGCCAGCTGAGCATGTCGTCAGCCTCACCGTGAGCTCCTGGTCCTTTCCCCTCTCTCCTCGTGCTCGTCCGCGCCTTCTAACCACCGTAGCCATCGGAGCCAATAGCTCCTCGCCGCCGGCCATGTCGCCACCGTGACCACGGCCGTGCAAGCACGCGTCCGAGCCCACCGCTGCACTCGTTGCACTTCCGCGGGTTGATCACGACCATCCACGTCTCCGGACATGCCCCGCAACGCGCAAACCGCCGTTGGCTGAACTCCGGCCGCCGCCACGAGCTCCCTTCCGATGAGCTCAGTCCACCCCAGCTGCTCCCGCTTGCCCCGTTAGATGCGCGCGATCGCCAGCTCCCCGTAGAGCCTCTCCGCCGCTCATTTGGTCGCCTGAGTTGCGATTCTGAGCGCCTCCGCCGTCTCTGGCGTCGGCGGCGATGAGCCGTGGACCAAGTCCGGCGAAGTTGACTCGTTTGACCTGGGGTTTGACCCCCAGGGTCACTGATGCGCGGGCCCATCTCTGTTAATCTTTAGCTAGATTAGATTAGTGCTAATTAACCCTGATAGTTAGGTTAGCCGCTGACATGTGGGCCCCGGCCCCACTGACATTTTAGTTAGGCTTAATTTAAGGTTAATTAACTATATTAATTAGCTGAGTCAATGGCATATGGGTCCCACTGTCAGGTTTGACTCTGGTTAGGCGATGTTGACCAGCTGACGTCACAATGACGCAGTGCTGATGCAATAACTCATTTTCTGGATTTATTCTTTTTCAGGAAATTCCCGAAAATGCCCAAAACTTCTAAAAATCATAGAAATTAAACCATAACTCCAAATGAAATAAATTATATATGAAAAATTATCAGAAAAATCCAATCTATCCATCTGTACCATTTTCATGCATGTTAGAACAACTTAAGGCCACTGTTTAGGACAAATCAAATGAATGGTATTTAAATAACCACATGTGGAGTTTGAATTTGAACTTTGGGTTCAAACCAACTTCATTTAATTGTGTTGCTAGTTCCATTAGCTCAATCAACAGCATATTGCCATGTCATTATCATGCATCATGTTGCATTGATTGTGTTCCTTCTCTGTTGCCGGTGGTTGTCCCCTCTCGATAGACGTTGTACCGACGTTGTGCTCGTTGACACTGATGAAGACCCAATGATATCTTCAGAAGTGCCAGGCAAGCAAAACCCCCTTGTTCATTCCAATACAATCCCACTCTCTCGCTCCTGCTCTCTTTTACTACATTAGGACAACAACGATTCAATTGTTACATGCTGCAGTAGTTGAACCCCTTTCCTCTGCATGACCTGTCATTGCCAAAGTAAATAGATGAAACCCACTAGCATGAGTAGGAGTTGTTTGAGCCCTGATGTGCCTACTCATTCATGCTTGTTTGTCATGCCTGCTTTTGCATAGAGTCGTGTCAGGTCTGGTTCATCGGGGATGAATCGGAGGTGTGTGAACATGTCCTACTGTGTGTGAGCTAAGTGTGTGAACACGATTTGGTAAAGGTAGCGGTGAGAGGCCATGTATGAGTACATGGTGGGTTGTCTCATTGAAGCCGTCCTCAGGAACTGAGCTCTGTGTTTGTGATCCATGAAACAGTTACTACCACGCATTGGGCCCTGAAATATGACCCCGCTCGACTTACTGACCCCTCTCGTCCTCTGTCCAGGAGTTGCAACTAGTTTTTGGTGTTTGTAGGTTATGTGTTGGCGGCCGTGCGTAGCGCTGACCCTAGGGGTGGGCTATGATGCGGTAGATACACTGTGGCCGGGTATGCCGGGCGCCCGTTTGGCGTCTCGGGACCCTGTACACATAGTTTGGGGCCGTTGAGGACACCCGGCCGGATTTCCTTGCGGGTGGAACCCGAATAGGCGATAAACCTGGACTAGAGACTTGTGCGGTTAGTTAGGTCATGGTCTACACCCACGTCGGCTTTCGCTTGAAGTCTGCCGAGCACATGTCGTGTGCCGACGCTAAGTGGTGGAAACTTGTGTGACGAAGTACACCCCTGCAGGGTTATAAATGATCTATTCGAATAGACGTGTCCGCAGTAAAGGACTTCTGGGTTGCCTATAACAGTTCATAGACAAGTGAAAGTGGGTACTCTAAAACTCGCAAGATAAGTGTGAGTGCTATGGATGGCCTTCTCGTAGGGAGACGGGAGCGGATCCATAGTGGTGTATTCAATGATGAATATGTGGACTCGTGTGTGCCACCTCAAAAGAGTTGCTTGCAGTCGTAGTTTAGGTTAGCCACTGAGTCAAAGATGGCTTGCTGCAGTTAAACTCCACCCCCCCCCCTTGTTGTTACCGATGCATATGTAGTTAGTTCTGATGTAAGTCTTGCTGAGTACCTTTGTACTCACGTTTGCTTAATTTGTGTTTTGCAGAGAGACTTCAGTCTCGCTAGTAGTTCCGCGTGGACTTCGACGTTTAGCTTGATACCTCAACTACGATCTTGTGCCCTCGGCAGGATCTGGTAGATAGTCAGGCTTCTTAGCCTTTTTCATTTGTAGATGTCTGTACTCAGACATGTTAAGCTTTCGCATGTGCTTGATTTGTATGCTATGACTGTTGGGTCATGAGACCCATGTTTGTAATATCTCGCTCCTCAGAGCCTAATTAATAAATACTTGAGTTGTAGAGTTATGTTGTGATGCCATGTTGTATTTACACATATCGAGCATATTGTGTGTATGATTGAAATGCTTGGTATGTGTGGGATCCGACAATCTAGTTGTTTATCCTTGGCAGCCTCTCTTATGGGGAAATGTAGTCTAGTGCTTCGATGAGCCATAGTAGTCTGCTACAGCCCGGTTCACGGAGTCCTGTTAGCCCAGCACTACTGCTCAGGACACTTGACTGGCCGGCATGTGTTTCACTTCGTTCATGTGTTTGTCCCTTCGGGGAAATGTCACGCGGTGACATCTGGAGTCCTGCCTAGCCTACTACAGCCCGGGTTCCCGGAGTCCTGTTAGCCCAGTGCTACAGCCCGGATTCACATGCTGCTGACCAACATGCTCGATGTGATTCATGTATGCCTGTCCCCATAGGTTAGTGGCGCTTTGGGTTCACGACTAGCCATGTCGGCCCGGATTCTCTGTCATATGGATGCTAGTGACACTATCATATACGTGAGCCAAAAGGCGCAAACAGTCCGGGGCCATGGTAAGGCGACACCCGTGGGAATACCGTGCGTGAGGCCGCAAAGTGATATGAGGTGTTACCGGCTAGATCGGTGTGACTTGGAATTAGGGCCCTGCAGTGGCTCACATGCATTTTGAAACTAAAGTAGGAACATTTAGCTAACCAATTAAACATCTCTTAGTTTTACTAATATCAGAAATAATATCAGATATGAATTTGTACAACTAAGCTTGTTTAGCTCGATGGGTGGAGCAGTGCTTTACGACACGAACCACGTAGGTTGATTGTGGTCATCATAAAATGGGGAAAACATAAGCATGATGAGTACAGTGTTGACCATGGCAGCGGGATGGCAGATCTGAAGCTGCAAACCGCGCAAAGGATAGTTAGCAACCGATGTTTGCTTTGAAATAACAACTAAGATTTGGCATGGACAAGAAAGTACGGTCAACAAGTGACAAAGAAATGCAATTATGCTGTCTCTCTATATGTCGCGACATGCATTTGGAAACTCAATGGGACCTTTATCTAACCAATTAAATGTGTCGGTTAACTAATATCAGTATCATATCACAATCATATTTGAACAACTAAGCTTTTGAATTCTGAGTGTTGTGTTGTTTAGCTTGAAGGGTGGAGTAATGCTAGTACGACAGAAAGCACCTACGCAGATCATAGTAGAGTAGATAAAAGGGGAAAACCCTAAGCATCAAGAGAAAAATCAGAAAGTGGAACTAGCTGGACCAGTGGGTGGCGCACATGCTTTTCGAAATGAATATAGGAACATTAGGTGACCAATTAAACGTTCTCTGTTTTAGAGATATGAGCATCATATCAGATTCATATTTCAACATGTAAGCTTTGGGTTGAGGTCTTGAGGAGCAGTGCTAGCACGACACGAAGCACCTACGATGATGGTAGTGAATATAAAGGGTGGAAACCATAAGCTTTATGAGTATAGTTCCCGTGCCATGGCGTATCTGAAGGTGCAAACCGGACAAAGCTACTTCGCAACCAATGTTTTCTTTCAACTAGCCACTACGATTTGGTACGGACAAGAAAAGTACAGTAAACAAATTACGATGTATTTTCCGGTTGAGATCAATAACTTAAGCACATATGGAAGAGTACCACCTCTCTTGTGACGCCATGTAGGCCTATGCTAATACGTTGAGGGTGCTGCGGGTGCGATGGCTGTTGACAGCGGGGAAGAAGACTTTAGACGGCAGACGGCCAGGTCAGGGGATATATCCTGTTGCCGTGGATGAGGCGGTCGTAGGAGCGGCAACGGCAAGGTGGACGACGGCGCCGATGAAGCGAGAGGAGGCGATGAAAGGATCCTGGTCCAGCGCCGTGGATGAGAGACGTCCATCTCTTGCAGCAGACGACAGGGTAGGGGTAGCGGCTCTAGCAAGGTGGAGGATGGGGTGGCGGACGGAGGAGGCTGGCCGCAGTGTGTAGGTTGTCATGCCTCCGACGGTGTATGAATGGGGAAATGGAGGGGAGGGGGATCTCAAACTTTGGGACGCGCTTCTCTGAAATGGGGGAAAGTTACGAACTTAAGCCCCATTTAAAATTTTGGACATCGCGTAAGTTGGGGATAGGACGGTAATCTCGCATCTCCCAAATATTTGCCGGTAACTATTTTGGGCGAGGAGAGGGTGTTTTGCCGCCCACGGTTGGCGCCCACGGTGTATGAACGGGGCTAACAGGTAGGGCGGTTGTGTCACGTCTGATGGAAGTTACACATATGCCCCTATTTAAAATATTAGCCTACATCGATTTCGAATGAGGAGAGTTTGTTTTGCCGCCCACCGTGTATGAATGGGTAAATGGAGGAACAGACACATGTCTTTCGGACGAGCTTGAATCAAATGTGTTTTGCCACCCGCGTTTGGCGCCCACCGTGTCTGAATGAGCTCAGAGGCCGTCATGTCACGTCTGATTGAAGTTACTAATCTACCCCTATCGACAGCAGTGTAAATCCGGTCGATAAGGATGTCAAGTGTCAGGGGTAGAAAATAATTTCCATCTCGCAAACACTTGCTTCGGGAAGCCCACAAATTATAGTGGGTGTTTAGTCGCTTCGTTCAAAACTTGGGAGAATTAGCATTCACGTTTGCCCTGGGACCTAGCAAACTAAATTCAAATCCAATTGGTATTTGATTACGAATATCCACAGATAATTATACGTTTTGTTATTTATTTCTTCAAAACCACAACAAAGATTTATTCCACCTTTATATATGATTATGATTTAGAAATGCCGTGATCTTCGAATTCAGTAGGTTGGATACACTCTGAGTCAAACAGTTATTTCATCCAATACAATATGCTCACACAAAAAATAGTTCACCTTATGTCAATCATACAAGTACTTAGGATTACCTCGCCTAAAAAATTCGGATCATTACAACACATGGACAACATAAGGGGTCTTGCAACATAATCCATTCAGAGACATGACACAACATGCAAGTACAATAATCTAATGACAATTTCAACTGGTATCTAAAGAAGAATCGGGATTACCTTGGGCTTCAGATAGCAGAAACAGCAGGACCTCCTCCGTCTTCAAATGCAACATTCTTACTTCCTCCAATTCTTGGGTTGCTTGCATAATGCATGTTGCTAATTCCGTAATTTCCAGCCTCAAGATAAAGATTACCTCATTCATGGCAGCCACACCATATCTTTCTACCTCTATTAGCGCCTCAAGCACTATAATATGTGTGCCCAGACTGCTCTCCAGCGGTGTTGCCTCTGAACTGCTACCATCTGGTAACATGGATGGCGCCCTGCTTCCACAAATAGATTCTGGGGTTGTACATTGTGTCCTAGTGTGAACGGCATCCTGAAAGGTTTCCGTTGGACATCAGTAAGAGATAGTTATCGTATGATCCAGGCAGTAAGCTTACATGGTAAACGACGAACGAATTATTGCCGAGAATGGCAAACTATATTTAAATGGTTCGAAGAAGCATCAGCTGAAAAGAAATTAAAATGGTAAGATGAAACTAGGGATGTAAGTGGCAAATAAATGACATCCGCCAGTCCCGTCTAGTTAGTTTTTGCTACCTCCCAATTTCATTTTCCTCAAAAAACAAAAACTCTTTTGAACTATCATACCACTAGTGGACTTTAATCGGGATTGAACGGGACCCAGTTGACATCCCTAGTTAAAAGGGAGTGTACAACCACTATATTTAAGTTGCCCAGGCATCTAAGCAGTTGAAATAATCGGAGAAAGCACTTAACAGTGTGGCCTCATATAAACTACGAAGACAGTCTTGTGATGAAGTTGAGCAGAAAAGTTAAGGACTCAAATGAAATAGGCATGCATTTCTTTACGATAGTACAGCAGGCACTGCTGACATATTGGCCAACTCAGGTATAGCGTAACAACAAATAAGCATTCGAATCAAGCAATATAGCACAGCAGACAACTGAACTATTTTTAATTTGGTAGGATTACACGTTGAGGGCACAGGCCAAGAAAGCAGCCCACTCGCATTACATTTCACATGTACTAAAACACACTGGCTTACCATATGTTGTTGTGAAGCCTAGCTAATGTTGCAATGTTCTTTGAAGATATCGTCAGCATCCCGTGGTTGCAAATCTACTTGTTGTAGTTTATTATGCACCATCTATTTACATAAAATTAATTTTAATCGCATGCACTGGTCCGAATTGATCATCAAGGGTTCATCTAAACTAATGAAAGAAGGGTGTGTGCACACACGACAATATATCTGCTTCCCTCTATTTTTATGCTTGTTCGAGGTGCTAGCCCCAAAAGAACAAATATTTTGCTTGATGGGGTTGGCAGCTCCATAATTAATAGAAGCATCAAATTAGTCATGCAACTTGGGAAGATCAAGAACACACAAACAAGTAATGAAGAGAGGCTCGGAGCAGTGATGTAATAGCTAGCATCAGAAAGTGTAGGGTAAAACAAACAAAGAGCAGCGGAACAACATGCTAGTTTGTTGATGTGTAATTAAGCATAGAGAACATTAAGCAGTCTGATAGAACCAACAGGTGGCATCAGAACAAAACTAAAGCATATGAACTATATGTGCACTGGTATGTAATTTAGCACATGTAACATGTTCACTGCCAGAAGTATGGCCCTACAGGTGCAAGCAGAATAACGCGTCTCATGAAAAACTGAATGATGCCTTGAAGAAATTAAAAGGTGCGGTGCTTATGCTAGGAAAGTGAATGTAGGCGCCGGCTGTTGGATAATAGTACCTGATTCTCGGCGGCATATGGGGTCGTTGTCATACTTGATAGCTAAGGATCGTCGATGGTGCTCCTGTTGCGGTTGAGTTTGGGCCGGCTGTCGCCGTCGCTGAAGCGGCACCGGTGCTACGGTTGCGGCGCCTGTCAACAAACAAGAAAGCTCATCTATGGTAAGTGAACAGTTGCACAATAAAGACAAAAACCGGATGAGTAAAAATCTAAATAACCTGATGAGGCTGCGGCGTCGGTAAAGCAGGGCCGGTGGAGTTGAATATGGCGTCCGTGGAGCGGGTCCGGTGCAGTGGACGAAGGCTTCGGCGGGCGCGTTGTACAGTGCTTTCGGTGAGGCGGATCTGTTGCGGCGGACGAGGGCTTGTATGAAGGGCCAGCGAAGGGGTGGACGAGGGAGTCAGTGAAGGGCCTACATTGTGGTGGACGAGGGTGCCGGTTAAGCAGATCCGGTGCGGTGGACCATGATGGCGGTCAAGGAGATCTGGAGCGGTGGACAAGCCAGACGCTGAAGCCGCTCCGGTGAAGTGGTGAGTTGGCAGTTGGGGGTTCCAAGGTGCGGAAGGTAGATCCGGCGGGGTGTGAGGTCCACCGCTGCGGCGGAGGACTAGATTCGGCGGCTTGTTATGGTTGGGGGGTCGGGGAGGGGAAGGGGAGGGGCTCTAGGAAGATTGTTGGGGGCAAAGAGGGGTAAACAATGGAGTTACCAAAGCAGCCCTTTTCCGTTCATGTGGCAGGGGTAAAACAGGAATATCGCAGGGCTAAACTTTCGGGCGCATGATATTTCGATGTGAGCGGGAAGTTTGAAAGCTTTTGGTGCCTAAAATTATAAGTATTATGCTCTTGTACGACCGACTATGATATCATGTCCGGCAATTTGTTTGTTTAGCATGCAAAAAAAAGTGCAAGTTTTGAAAATCAATGTCTCCAACTCGAAACTTAGATTGTCCATTCAATTCAAATATGGATCATTGAGCTACTACAAGCAAATACCATCATACGGTCCAATTCAAATGAAATTCCAAATGTGTTTATCCTAAATATGATGACAAAAGAAAAATGTGTATGTGTATGAATAAAGTGGATGATTATAAAGTTTGAACATGCCCGTATGTGTATATCTCTAGGTTTGATATATGAATTTGAAATCACGAAATCCCGTCTTAAAAAATGTACCTCCATTTAAATGAATTTCAAAAGCTAATGATGGAGTCGAATTCCAAAATTCCAATCTTAGGTTTGTAATTCTGGTACATCAAGGTATATCACGCATGTTCAAAAGTATCGTTATCTCATAGTACAAAATGTGAAACAAATTGATCAACCATGGGTGCACAATATCTCAATTACGCTAAAGTCCCTCAAATATAGACACCTCACTCTTTATTTGAAGTCAACCCCCCCCCCACACCACCACACACACACACATAGAGAGAAGTCATTCTCTCCCCCAAACACCAACACACGAGCGCATTAACACCCCTCTCTCTTGTAAAGTCCGGACCCCAACGTAGGTCTCTATCACTTTGTCTCTGAGGCATGCACACATCTCTTCCCTCACTCTCTAGGTCTCCCGCTATCTCTCTTACCCAAGCACACGCACTATGTAGAGTGTATATTTCCCATACACACAAAACATCACCCCCAAACGTCTATCTCCCTAGTTATGTTGTTCTCGCGCACTCACCTCACACACCACCCCCACTGCAAACAAATAAAACTTTGTCTCCTTGTGCACCACTCTCCTCTTTGTATCTCTCCCACATGCGGGCCCGCCCCAGCTCCTTCCCTGTATACATATATGTCGTGACTCTTTGCATAGCTCCCTAATGTATAATCGTTCTCGATTTCTCACATTGTTCTCTACACCATCTATTCTAGATCTCTCATGAAGTCCCTATCACACACACGATGACTCGCTTCCCTTGCGTCTCCGTTCATAGGCCAATTTCGGACAACATCAACATTGTCTCCCTATCTATACGCCATTTATGGACACAAACGACCCCTCTCGCCCCCTCGCTTCCTCTCTCTCTCTCTCTCTCTCTCTCTCT
>NC_041388.1:411983497-412042733 GCF_002162155.2 Triticum dicoccoides | reverse complement strand
CCGTGCTATCTCGCTACTACACATGTCACACCATTCCCCCTTCCCTTATACTAGGTTTACATCATCAGTGGTCTCTCTACTCCACATACACTATCTCCCTCTCACACACAAACGCGTGCACAAACACACACAGACGTGCACAAACACCCATTTATCTGGATCCTCATCTCTCCTCATGTCCGCATGTGTATCTCACACACTCACTCTCTAATTATGTATATGTGTCTCCACGTTAGACAACACAAAGCCCCATGTACATGTCTCTCTCTGTCCTCCACACACATAGACACAAAGAATCGGTTATCATTGCCTCAGTCTCTAACATATCACACACGCACACTGTCTCTCTCTCTCTCGCAAACACGCTCAACAAGGGTTTCCCTGTGAATAACTTACCGTCTATTCATCAACAGTCGTGGCAGTACGGCGAACACGAGACGTGAAAAAAATCTACACATGCTTAGACCACCTAGTATGACTACTAGGACTAGAGCAAGCCAAAAAGCGCGCCGCCGTCACCCCCTCCTTGTCGGTGACGGGAAAATCTTTGTTTTACACAATCGAGAAGTCATTGTGCTAAGGCCCCACATGTCGAGGCGTTGAATAGAATGGAGATGCTAGTTTACGGAAGCAAGTATCGATAATACGTTTGTATCTGCATACTTATATTTCTTCTCTTATAAAAAACCGAGTTGGTGATGATGGTACATGTGCCATCTTGCAATATAGACCGTCTGATCTATATCTGACGGATGGAAATTAAACTAAAAGATACCCGCACCCCTCCACATTTGCAGACAAGGCCTTCCCTCGTTCATCCTTATCTCCAACAAACCTAATTGTTGAGAAATTAAGAAAGGAAGCCTCTGGAACAAACTGGCCTGGTGGCCATTACCGGCGTCGTCAATCCCCATGCCTCCGCTCAGTCCGACCACCAACCACCACCACCACACCCCGCTCCTCTTCACCTTATCTCATATTTCTCGAGATATCATTAGTTTTTACACATGGGATTACTCCCGCAAGGGTCAATCACAACAAGTGTTTTATAAAAAAATGCATCTTTATGTTCCGTGCAATGCACGGATCTTGCTAGTACTCCTACACAATACTAAGTTGGTGATGCTGGTGTGTCTGCCATCCGTCATGTCTGACCATTAGATCTACATCTAACGATTGTGAGGTAAGTTGTTGCCTTTTCACACCAACATCCCACTTCTCTACCAATTTGCAGAAAAACCCATAATTAGTATCTTAAACCAACCACATCCCTCCCTAACCACACCAAAACAGCCCAAGGAATATATTCTAATTGAAACATAATATATCGCTAGTGACATATGTATATCAAAATTAGAGTGTTTTGTACCAAGTTTGTGAAAAAGTATTATTCTAATTATGATTCATTGCAACGGACATGAACATTGCTAGTATTTCCAACCATGCATTTTTTTCCTAGTATTCCATAGTTTCGAGTTTTCCATAAAGATATTAGTCACTCACGGTTGATATTTACTTTCAATCATGTACACATATGCACTATGTAACTAGCCTTGCTTATTGGCTTCCAAAGCTTAACTTTCACTCCTACTTACAATATGTAGAGTATTTAACAAAAAAAACTACCTCTTTCAACCATCCCTAGGAAGAATCTATTGTACAAAAATAGCAAAAACATACCCAAAATTTCTTAATCCACGCCAAAAACTACCTAGTACTTCTACCGATTAGGTTCGTTTAAACCCATTTATGACAGGGTTGGCCCACACGTCCGTGCTGACGAGGCAGCTTAGACCAACACATTTTGTTTGATCGTTGACATGAGGGACCCACATCTGACCTTCTATCCTGTTATTCCCCCTCAAATCATTATTTTTCCTGAACATTACTTCAAACAGTACTGATGCGTGTTTGTCGGTGGCGCCGGTGATGAGCGAGTTGGCCGCCGCTCCGCCGGACGGGCCAGACGCCGCGCTGTCCTCCGCATAGGTTGGCAGGCTGGCCCGAGCGTGACTCATGAGCGAGCTAGTCGCCGCGCTGGCCTTCGCTCGAGCCAGATGGCTGGCCTTAGCGCGGCGCGCGCAAGCAAGCCGCCGCGCTGCCGTGCCAATCTAGCTAGCAAACCTTGTAGACAAGCAGCTGGACGGAGCTATCTTGGCTAGCTAGCGGCCGTGAGCGCCGGACGGAGCTGGCATCCGGGCTGCCGCAACATGGGCTCCGCACCACCGGCGGTTTTGACCTCGTCTTCTGCCAGCGGCGGTAGCTGCGTCCCATGGCCGAGGATGACTAGGTGGACGGGCCGGAGGTAGGAGGTCACTCGAGGATTTTTGTTGGTAAGAGCATCTACAATGGTTGATAAGGTAGTCTTATCTTAAGTCTGCCACGTATGCAAGTGGTAGTAGTTTCTTGGCATTTTAGTGGTTTCTTGCATTATTAGAGCAAGTACAATAGAGCTGAGTCAGCGGGCTATAAGAAATAAACTAGTATATTTTTGCTTAGTTGGAGGAAAGAGAAGAGGAGAGAGAAGGTAAGCGGGCTCTTCGTGAATAGCCAGCTCTAGCACGTGCTCCTAGGCACTTTGTGAGAATGAGAAGTGGGCCACATAATAAAAAAGTAGTACACTCTTTTGATCTATTATTGTACATGTTGGCTATAAGATGGGTTGTAGATGACATGGCACTGGCTTATAGCCAACAGTTGGCTATACTATTAACCATGCTCTTAGGGGTTTCTTGTAAGGAACAATGTACGTACTACTTGCGACAAAAGGCGATTCTAGGTTGCGTTGTACTCCAACGAGTACTACTAGTGGTAGCGGGAGTGTATACCTCGTTTTGTGGGTTCGATCCCGGCCGAACGCACGGTGGCCTTTTTTTAAATAGTACTACTACACTTTGCTGCGAGCCAATATTTTACACGGGTAGTTTGAGTTTTGAAGTCAAACGGACGTGCGGCCCCACAATCTAGGTGCACTGGACAACCTTGCCACGTGAACGGGTTTTCCTTCCCAGCATCCCATGGCTCGCGTGCTCGCCCTAGCCGCACCTTGCTTGCAGCTTTCTCATCAGCTAGTAGCATATTTAAACTAGCGCCTCCCAATTAAGCCCGAGGAGTCGGAAAAGCCTGGCCAGGCATTGGGAACTGTGCAATATGGATCTGTATGTAAAGTGCTCTACTACTACTCTGTAGCTTGTGGCGTTGCACTTATGGACTTCACTCCATTATTGGCTCTACTATAAAAGAAATTCCTCTTGATGTGTTTTTTTTAAACGGAGGCAAAAGCTTCGCTTCATCTCATTCATAAAGAAGGAACTACTAACAAAGTTCGACAAGATCCATTACACCTCCACAAATGGAAGCGAAAAGCCTAGTTTCGCTATATCAAATAACTCAAATGGTCTGCCCCCGCAGTAGCCGTCGCTGATAAACAGGCTGCTAGTGTGTACGTGAGAGGAGCGGCGGAGTAGGCTAGCTACATGAGAGGAGCGGCTGAATAGAGCACCGAGAGTACCCACTATGCAGGTGTGCTTCCCCTGCATTGATAGTACAGCGATGGTTCTAGAGAACAGTAGTACCCTCCACTTCCAACTGTAGCTCCTTGGCCCTGAGATTCAAGAGTTCAAAACTGGTGCATTATACTAGACTAGACTAGAAGTACAATACATCGCGCTACTAGTTGAGAAAATTAGTACAAGTACTGCTATAGTACGAGTACGTACTCCTCCGTCACATAATGTAAGACATTTTTTGACACTAGTTGGCATGTACAAAAGATGGCAAAAACATACCCAAAATTTCGTAATCGATGCCAAAAACTACTACCTAGTGCCAACAATTTCTTACTAGTGCTATTATTTACAGTATAATGCAATCCCATAGCGTTCCATAATGCTAGTACTAGTAGTAAATAATAGCCTCACCCCTTCACTGAGGAACAATCTACAGTTGGAAGGGACGAGTCCCTGCTGTCGGTGTCAAAACCGGCGGATCTCGGGTAGGGGGTCCCGAACTGTGCGTCTAGGATCGATGGTAACAGGAGGCATGGGACACGAAGTTTTACCTAGGTTCAGGCCCTCTCAATGGAGGTAAAACCCTACGTCCTGCTTGATTAATATTGATGATATGGGTAGTACAAGAGTAGATCTACCACAAGATCGGAGAGGCTAAACCCTAGAAGCTAGCCTATGGTATGATTGTTATTGTATATGTATGATCTATCGACTAGCCTGGCCCTGGTTTATATAATGCACCAGAGGCCTAGGTTAACAAGAGTCCTAGCCGAATATGCCAGTGGGGAGAAGTCCTTGTCTTGACCGCCAAGTCTTGTGGAATCTTCCTTGTATGCGGCAGCTGTCCGAACTGGCCCATGAGTATACGGCCACGGGGGTCCTCGGCCCAATCTATCAGATCGGGAGATGACGTGTTGACTACCCCCTAGTCCAGGACACCGTCAGTAGCCCCCTGAACCAGTCTTCAAGTTAGGGACGCTCCTCGATTCTTCCGAACTGTTCTTCATCTTCGGTCGTCGGTCTTGAAAACTGGTTCAACAAATCTTCTTTATCTTCGATCTTGAGGATCGCCGAAATGCATTCGACGGGTTTACACGTCGGGTATCCGAGGATCCCCTTTAAGTTTCCGGCCTTTATCAATGCCTTGTTATTTTTATGCCACACCTCGGGTTTGAAGTTGTTCCCTGGCGGCAGCGTCCTCTTGCGTCCGAGCTCCAATGCCGGACTATATTCGAGGCATCTTTTGCAACCGAGCACCAACGCCGGACCGCTTCCCAGCTCTAATGCCGGAATGTATCCGAGCTCCAACGCCGGACTATGTATCCGAGCTCCAACACCGGACTGTATATCCGAGCTCCAACGCCGGACTATATCCGAGGTGTCGTAAATCACCTTGGTTCAAAGAAGTTTGAAGGAGTTTAGCCGAGCTTAATGCCAGAAATGCCCTCTATGGAGCCAGCCACTAGCGCCCGAGCTTTATGCCGGGCTGCTTCCGAGGTGGTGCACCACCCTGAATGTGGGCCGATTTTTGTGAATATTTTTTATTGGTGCAATTTATTCTCTGCCGAGATATATAGCCAGTAGCCCTCAAGGTGTGTATCGGTCTAAAACCCGAGATGCACCTGAAGGATGACGTAAGACCGCTGATCCCAGTAGCCGCTGAGACTCAGGTTGATTTGCAAAATCGGCCTGAGGATCAAGTCCAAGCTCGGCAGAATACTTCGGGACACTAAAAGCAGCATGCTCAGTCCTCGAGACTCAGGTTGGGTGCGGCCGACCAACCTGAGGATCAAAATCTCCTCGGAAACTATATTGCACATAAAATTTTCTGCATTGGACAAGCAATGCAGTAGCCCCCGAGACACTGGTCGGGTGGTAACACCAGATCAGGGGATCAATGTGCCCCTTTAATATTTGTAAATAATAAGCCCGAAGCCTAGTAGCCCCCGAGCCTTAATGCGGGCACGGGTGGCCGAATTAAGGATCAATATCCATAGTAAAATCACAAAATATGTGTAATGACTCTATGTATCCAAGTACTTTACGTCATTAATGCTTGGATCCGCATTGTACAAAACTTTGTTGACCGACCATCGGCTTCCACCTCCTTGGCCAGTAGCCGAGGAGTGTTTGTCCTACTTTATAAAGCCTTTGTGAGGGCAAAGATTTACAACAAACAAGGCAATCTGGCCATACGGTTTTATAAACAAAGGTACGCAGAGAGTTTTAATAGAAGAAATGTCTTCCAAAGAAAATAGTCCCGCTATCGGTTCCTTTCTTTGGGTTGTCATGCTAAGCATGATCATTAAACCTCAGCTCTAATGTAAGAGCAAAATATGGAGGATTTAGTTTGGGAGGCCAGTTAATAGCCCCCGGTAGTGTTCGGCGACAGTCGGGGTCAAGCCGTAAACACTTCGGCCAATGTTATGAACGGCCCATCATTTAACATAGTCATCAGATCGCTGACCAGTTTACGCTTATTGTGAAAGTCAGTTTTCGGCTTTCTCCACTGAGGTGCTTAACCATGTGAGCTGGAAGCACAATTGCAGTGGTTCTCCCTTTGCACGCCTAGCCGAACAAAACGGAATGTAGGAAGCAAGTGCAGGAGCCGGGCAACCCAACTATTGACCGAAGACACAATTCGAAACCAATGCATATATAGCAATATCTGAGAATGTTTTTTGCCGAATCCCTAAAGGTGTCCGGCGTTGCACTGCGAGACTAATGCTGGAAAAGCACAAATAGTTTAAAAGTGCCAAAAAGCTTGGAAAACCAAGAAACATTAGTAAAAACATGATGTCCGAACAATATCAAGTGTTTGGTGCCAATCCGAAAGTTGGTCTTAGAAAAAAAGAAGTGCTTCTGTCGTGTTTTAACATGATACATCCTATCTCAAGACTTCGAGCGGGTCAGCCTACGGCTTCAACCTCCTATCACGAGGGCGGAGTACTTCTCATCAGGCCAGTTTAGCAAACTAAACTCTAGCGGCTTTGAGAGAGAAATTAGGCTCCCCGGCTAGTGACCGCACACTCGTGTCGAAAAAAGGAGTGATAAATAATAATAATAAAACTTTGCAACGACTAGGAAGAACAACACATATTATAAAACGGCTCAAATAAATTTAAGAGCCCCCAAGTGACTTGGGTAAAAGAATGATTGCATGTACTGAAGTACTTATACCATATCTATGTTCAACCGAACTTTAAACGCGTCTTAACCGACCGTCGGCTTCTCCCTCTTCGGTCAAGGACCGAAAAGTGTTATGTACTCCATCGGTCGAGAATATCGACGGTGTTTCCAATAACCAGGCAATCAGGCCATAAGGCTGTAACAGACAAAGCGCGCTCAGGGAACTTATGCTATATTACCGTGAAGTGTAAGAAGCATCTTCGAAGAAAATAGTACCCCCACCGATACCTTTCTTCGGTGCTCATTGTTATTATGAGACTTGTGCAATAGATTTTTTGTACTCATGAGTTCCGTTGTGTGCCGACCATCATTGAAAACTATAAGAGCGCTAGCTTTCGGCTTCACCCAGTCTGAGGTCTGGCTCGGGCGACCCGATCGTGACAATCGCAGAGGTGCTCCCTTTACTCCCTAGCCGAACAATTGGGAACGTAGGGGTAAACACAGGAGCGAGGCAACCCAGCTTGCAAATCGCTTAAGTCAATATGGTGCATATTGTGGCGTAATACACGAACAAGGAACGAAGCCGTACAAGTATAATCATATGCAAGTGGAGAAGCTTCATGAAGGAAGCCCCCAAATAAACGGGGTATTTGAATTTATGCGCCACAAACAAAGTTTGGACAAGGAAATTTTTTACAAGCGACTTTTTTCCAAAAAAGTATAATGCTTGGTCGAACCGAACACAAGTCAGAAATTAAAGCTTTGAGCATGAAAGCGACTTAGCTGGTTAATGTGTTCGGTATTGATGACGCGGTCCGAACTTGATGCGGGACAAGGTTTCATCCCCCAAACCGGTCCCGAGGTGGCGGAGCGGAGAGCTCGACACGCCGAAGTGGTGACATAGCTCGGTCAATGCAGACCGGCAGAGTGACGCTGAAGTCCCCTGATCATTTTCTTGTGCACAAAAAATAGTGCAAACCGGAGATAATAGTAATAATGATAATTAAAAAATCGTTCCATAATAAATAATTTATGCAAAGTGAAGAATAGAAGAAATATTGCCTGGCGCCGAAGTCAATGTCGATGCAGGGCGTCGGCGTGATGTAGTAAAGGCGTGGCAAAGCCTGAATTCACAGGTCGGTCCGAGCTCCGGATGCGGCGTTCGCCGGACTATGGACGGAAACTGATCGAACCACCACGCGACCATCGTTAATGCGGTCACCATTTGATAGACCTGTGTACATATCATGGACAAACCAAAGTAATAATTCCTTGGGAAAAATGAACCCAAACAAGCAAAAAATACTAGGATTTATAACACCTCGTTTATTTGTTGTTGCAATCCGAAGGAAGATGATTTCCAAAATTGAGACTCGCTCCGCACACCCATTGCCTGATGGGCGATAAAGCGACGGCATGGCAATGCTGGTAAAGGTTGACTCGCCGAGGCAAAGCCCTCGGCCCAGCTAACGTGACGGAGCTGGTCGGCTAGTGACGCCGAAGTGTCCGGAGTAGGTTGATGAAGAGATGGCGAAGCCCCCGGTCCAGTCGAGATGTCGAAACCTCGACGTCAGCCGATGAGTCGAAGTAGGTCGGCGTGATGGACACTAGCTTGAAGAAGCAATAGTGCGGCCCTATCGATGCAGGTCGTGACGTGGTCGATGCCGGCTTGATGAAGCGACCGTGCGGCGATGCCGGTATGCCCGCTCCGTGTAATCCGTGGGGCGGCGATGTTGATGATGATTTATCCTTCGCGATGCCGGACTCTTGTTTGGCTTGCCGAGATGATGATCCGAAGAAGTTCAGCTCGGCTAAAGTGACGACGTGTCTAGCGCAGGTCGGCAGCCGTGGAGTAATATTGCCGGACTGGTTTGACACCAGCATGATGTTGAAAATCATGTTCAAAAGATCTTAAAGTTAGTGGGATGTGTTTGGGAACAAAACACAATACCCCATACAAAACTTCCTTCAAAAGGGATGTCCGAAATCCCGTTCATAAAAAAGATGAACTCAGGTCGGATTCGTTTTCATGCAGAAAACAGATCCGAAAAGTGATGCACTAATCGGAAGGTTCCCGGAGTTTGGACGGTCGGATCGAGCTGAAATTTTGAGAGGTGGTAGATATAGGAATTCTGCAGCCGATAAACGGTTGGATCTTCCAAAGGACGTCCGAGCTAGAAGCTGGACACCACGCCCTAAACTCATCGAAATTCCCATCCAGATTTGACAGGGCTCCGGTATATCGTGGATTGCCAGAGATTCCTCCATCGGAACTCGACGAAATTTTCCAGGGTTGTTATAGACTCAATTCCACACAATTCCACCAAAGCGATCGTCAAAGCGATACTCGAGGAGGTGGTGGCGGCAGATACGAGTTCGCTGTCCAAAAAAAGCACGGTCGCTTGAGGGCAATGTTGACGTTGAGCACCCGAGCTCCATAGATGATTCCTCCGTGATCTTGATAGAGATCGGAGTTGATGTTTGATGAAGGCCCTCATTCGAACATGGTGATCCGAACACGGGGCGCAATTCTTGGTCGAACCAAGGTGACCAGTCGAACTGGTGACGAAGACGCCGAAGTCGCAGTTGATCTGCAGGCGAGCCATCGATTCTTTTGTCGATCACACAGCGGAACTCTCAATGAAAGCACCAATGTCGGTGTCAAAACCAGCGGATCTCGGGTAGGGGGTCCCGAACTGTGCGTCTAGGATCGATGGTAATAGGAGGCATGGGACATGAAGTTTTACCCAGGTTCGGGCCCTCTCGATGGAGGTAAAACCCTACGTCCTGCTTGATTAATATTGATGATATGGGTAGTACAAGAGTAGATCTACCACGAGATCGGAGAGGCTAAACCCTAGAAGCTAGCCTATGGTATGATTGTTGTTGTATATGTATGATCTATCGACTAGCCTGGCCCTGGTTTATATAATGCACCAGAGGCCTAGGTTAACAAGAGTCCTATCCGAATACGCCGGTGGGGAGAAGTCCTTGTCTTGATCGCCAAGTCTTGTGGAATCTTCCTTGTATGCGGTAGCTGTCCGAACTGGCCCATGAGTATACGGCCACGGGGGTCCTCGGCCCAATCTATCAGATCGGGAGATGATGTGTTGACTACCCCCTAGTCCAGGACACCGTCACCTGCGGTTACTATGCTCTTATCTCCTCCTCGCCAGTTCCCCTCCCCTTGAAGAGAAGGCAGTTTGTCGCTGCTCCCATGGATTCGCCAGGCGGTTCTCCTCGTCGGGGCTGGGAGACCTTGGACGACGATCCTCTAGGAGAAATCGCATGCCACTTCGACGTCCTCACCGCTGCAAGACTCGGTGCTTCCTGCACTAACTTTTTCAAGACGCTGCTTAAACAGGCTTGGGAAAAGGCCATGCTTGTTGGTCTTCCATGCGTCCTCGAGGAGAAGGTTCTTCTATGGTACAATCTTTCTAACAGTCCACCGCTCCCTGGCCATGGTTGCACGTTGACTCCGCTATTGCCAACGTTGAGAGGTAGTCGGATTTTGTCCGATGAGCAGGTCAGTAATGGAGTTTGATCATGTAGTACTTAGTTATTCCATTTCCATCCCGTAATTTCTCCACTGCCCACCGTCTTATATATAGGTATGGGTCGGTGCCAACGAAGATTGGCTTGCATACCTCCAGCCGGATACCACCATCATTTTGCACAACATCCACAACAGTGCAGCCGTTCTGGTAGACCCCTTCTCCACCATTGGGATCGGCCTTCCGGACTGGCTGGGCTTGAATACGTATGATGATGCCTACATGAGATTTAAGAAGATAGCAATTGCGGACCCGCCGACAAAGCGATGCGGCTACGATGATTACTATCTCATCGCGGTGTTCGACATAAGGATTGCCATCAATGCAAGAGGCAGTAACGGCAGAAGCTGGCGCATGTTGGCAGCGGCAGATTTGTACCCCTACACGTTCGAAGACGCCGTGCGCCATCTAGGCCGCATCTTCGCGGTGACAAGCCAGGGGACTTGTTTCATCTGGTTGCCATCCTACGGTACGGGAGATTACAAACAAAATGCACAAACCATCATTTGCATCCCTAACGGTACTCCATTATTTTGTAGGGACCAGTCATCCCCCCATCAAAATAAGATCGCCGATCCTGGATGTGCATTTGCATTCGCGATTCAGTCTAACCTGGAACCTTGTAGCTAACTTTGGCATATTGGGATCAACTATCTTAGCAGTCGTTACCCATGGTACCACTGATGTGCAACATGGTCGCGCAATCTACCACGATCCGACCGTCACCATCTACCCAGGTATTCCATTTTTTAACCCTCTCGACTTCTCTTTCATTGTTGTACTAGTAGTATGATTTGTAGTACTAGGAGTACTTTTTACCTTGGAGGACGCGTATAGCTAGCTAGGCCCTTGAAGACTTGAACCCACTAGCTGCCACCATTTTTGTTTTTCCATGTCTTACTATCTCATCCATGTAGCCAAGAGTGGCTATATATAATAAGCCGGTTAGTTTACTTCCTCTATACCGGAGTAGTACTATTTGCTGCACAGTATTACTGATCACCATATTTAAGCACAACATTATTATGCATGGACCTTGACTATGTACGTCACCATGTGTCCAGATCTGGGATGCCGCGTGTACCAGATGAATGGCGCCGAGTTCGACCCCCATGATGCTACGTGGGTGTTGAGGAACACTCTTGGAGAGTACTCGCTTTTCATCTGGGACAGCTACCCCATTGTGAAGCGGATGCCACCTTCCGTGCACGACACGGAAGGCCTGCCGTTCATGAAGGATGGTTGTGTCTTCAGTGCGCACTGCCGGATGAACGACATGCTGGGACACGCTATCCCTGATTTATGCCGCTTGAGCTTGGATGAGTCTCCATCGTGTGGAACCGGACTAGAAAGCTGCAATAATGATTCCCGTTGCCCACCGCTATGGAGCGTGCCATTAATGAAGAACACCTAGGAATGGAGCCTGGAGGGGGACATGTAGCCTATCTATAATGTGTAAGTGGAGTACGGTAATTGTGAATGGTAGCGCTGTGAATATATGTAGACTAGTCGTGCACAAATTTATCACATGAATTGGAGATGAACTTGTGTGGCATACTAGCATTTGTCCTTTAGAATTTATTACTAGTAAATGTGTTATGTGTACGTGCAACTTGTGTGGTTGTTGCACGGGCTCCAACACGCTCTTTGAGGAAAAAAAAGGTGGCACAACTTTGGATATACGTGACGTGGCGGCAGCATACAGTAGCATCGTTCGCTATAGTTGTAGTACACTCCTACTAGGACGACAACTCCTATAAAACTTTGCGCTTGGCTCTTTGCCTCTTCGGGAGGTTCAACAGTTCATACTCGTGTGAACCTTGCACTTGGCTCTTCGCCTCTTCGGAAGGTCCAACAATGATGATACTACAGTACAATATGCTTCTAGAAATCTGACACCGATTGAACTGCTGCACGTCCACCGCGAGGGAGAGGGCGAGGGCGAGGGAGAGGGAGAGGGTGATGTAGTCAAAACCATCTCCTCGTCCTGTGAACCACCACGCGCGTGGGCAAGGGAGAGGCGTAGTAAGCAAGCTTCTCCTCGTTCGGCGAGTTGACGGGACACATCAAAGCAGTACTAGTACTAGTAGTAGTAGTCCATACTGCGTCCTTTCCGATTAATATGGCTTAATTTGAAACGAGAAAAATACACTGGCGGTCAACGTATGTAACAATATGCTCTTTACAGTAACTATATATAGTTTTGCGATGATTATACGATCACTAGCTCATCGTAGAGCACCGTATTGCACCCTACTGACCGGCCACATAGTCGACATGGCACTTTGTTGACTGGTTAAATTGTCACCTGGTTTCTGGGTCCCACCTGTCAGTTGGCAGAGCAAAGAAATCAATTAAACAAAACTTTACACAAGCGCGACACGAGTCCAACCCTTGCGCGTGAACCGCCCTGGCTGTGTATGTGAGTACATGCATGTGTCCTCCCTCGGTCTTCCAACAAAGAGTGTACATCGGCGATAAAACAAAAGAGTGTAGTACATGATGTACATCTACACTTCCAATGCATTTAGCCTTTAATCTAAATCGATATTGATTAACTAATGCACCAACTTGTGCTGTAGGTATAGGCTACATGTCTATCCTTAATTACAACATGCAACGGCCTTCATTTAGTCTTCTTATCTCAATGGTCGCATGCACACATAAGTCTTCTACTTTTGGGCGTTAATTATGCCCTGGTCAATGTGTAAATCTCTAAATGTATAGTCTTTCACGGACGTAGGGAGTAGGTTGAGCACTTGAGCGTGTGTGTTGTGTCGTGTGCTGTGTGCCGCATGGGTGCGTGAGTGTTGCGTGCGTCCATGTGTACGTGTGAGTGTTGCATGTTGCATGCATGCATGCATGGGGCTTACTCCCTCCCATTGACAAGTTCATGGTGATACTCCCTCTGTTCCCAAATAGTATGGAGTAAAAGCCTCCCTTTGTTCCAAAATATGGAGTATTTGTCTTTCTACAGATTTCAACAAGTGGCTAGGTATGGAGCAAAATGAGTGAAGTGAGCGTAGAGGCATATGGATACTGTAGAAAGGAAGTCCTCACGATCCATTATTCCCCATCTCGGTCAGAGAGAACTATTCAACTAGTCTTCACAGTTAAGTGACAATACACACTGTAGTAGATGGGACACATAATTAATAAGCTGAACCAGCGTGTTGGTGTTACTAAATCAGCCATACCTAGTACTGCCATCATGTTTGCCAGTAGAGCATGCTTCCGCAAATACACCTACGCACCTCTGTCCTCCATTAACTGACATATGGGCCCTGTTGTGGTAGACCCACATGTCATCGGTGTAACTATTTACACTCCGAAGGATGGTATATCCTCGTAGTAGTACTAGTAGAATTGAGATTGAATGCACTTTCTTCCCCGTCTTCCACTCTTCTTCCTCCTCTCTTCTTCTTCCTCCTCACTTCTTCTTCCTCCTCTCTTCCCCATCGTCGGCCGCACACTATTTACCCTCGCTCACTGCTCGCCCGCCCGCGCCATCTTCCTTGGTAGCTTGCGTGTACCATATCCCCCCGCTCACTGCTCGGCCACATGAGGAGAAGCTTCTTCGCTCGCCCGCCCGAATCCACTTCCCCACTAGCTCGCAGGCACCGAAAACCCCAATGGCAGAACCGACTGACACGCAGATCCGCGATTGGAATTCCCTCCCCGATGTTCTCTTGGAGCAGATCTGTAGTCGTATGGACCTACTTAGCACCATCCGTCTGGCCGCATTCTCGGTGTCTTTGTATCGTCTACTCGTTTGCAACCGGCCGACTCCTTTCAAGAAACCTTGCTTGCTGATGCCCGATCCTCGCAGGTGGCCCAGACACCGACTTGACGATCCTACGGAGGTTGCCGTGGTGCCCCTCGACATGCTACCACTACCCGTCCACCTGTCCTTCATACACGGCCACTACTAGGCGGGCATGAAGGCTAACTGGATCGTCCTCATCCACCACACTGGTAGTCCGTGGCGTCTCGTGGATATCTACACCCAGCGAGAGATCACCCTTCCATCGTTGGATACCGCCGCCATCGAGCCTCGCGGCCCACCGGACACTCCTGCCTACTACGCATGAGACGCATCAAGCTTTTGGCTCGACTTCTGTTTGCAGAAAGTTGTAATCTGCGAAGTACCCACACCATCAGAAGATTACATGGATTACAATCTCATTGCCTTGTTCAACATGGGATTAGTCTATCTGGAATCCGGTCGCCATACATGGTTATGGCTCATCATCAATCCTATTGAGGCAACATTTCTGTCTGATGCTATAGTGCATGATGGCATCGTTTACACGGTCGACGCACAAATTGGCTACCTATACTGGTGGAATCTATCGTCGTGTAATTGTTCTATCTCATCTCATCTTTACCTTATGAATACGACTGCATGTTCATTTGTTACAAATTTAGAATCCATAGCATGTCTATAACCACATCATTGCTATATGTTCCTCTCATTTCCTAGATTTTTATGACCACATATGTTATTGTTAGAGTTGATATGAGAACAATTGGCATCTAATTATTGTTAGAATACATATTATGAGCATAACATCATGATTGCTATATGTTAGTCTCGTTTACAAGATTTTTATAACAACGCATGTTATTGCTTAGAGTTGATATGAGAACAGTAGTAGTAAGTGCTATGGTAGAATATGAGTAGGCGCTGTCATAGCTGTTTTCGTCTCATTGTTACATGATGTTTGAACCATGACATATTGCTAGAATATGAAAGCCATTGGCTTATTGTTTTAACATGGGGTATGATTATGACCATGGCATTGCAATTCTCTGTCTATGATATGTGTCACTGTTATAATAATCTTAATTCCACACATACTCTGAACATGATTGTTTATTTTTGCCATTTTGGTCTCCAATTTGAATTCTTGCAGCAGACGCAAATGCGCTAGCCTTCATGATTCCAGGACCTGGAATCATACCAGCCAATGGGTGGTGGTTTATCGCTCGTTCAGCTGACGACGGTCATTTGATGCTCATTCGCACGTACCAAATTGACTAAACCATTACATCAAACCACATGTAGTACAATGCGTGGGGCGTTCGTGACATTGATGGCTATGGCTGCTTCGTGTTCGAGAAAGATCCTAGGTCCGTTGGGCTAGGCGTATTCAACTGGAGGCGGGTTTACAGCCTCGGCAACCACTCCTTGTTCCTTGGGCTCAATTATCCGATCATCCAACCAATCATCAATCATATCACCGACGATGATTACTGTGCTATGAAACTTCCATTCGCAAGGAGGTGTTGTGTTTACACATCATACCATGGGTTTCATGAATCACCATATCCAGAGATTCATCGACACAGCTTGTTGCCAGATAATCTTTAGTGTGTGAAAGGCATCAAGGTTCCTTGTGATGGACGACTTTTGCAAACCCGACATGCGGTGATGTGGTTCATGCCAACAGCAAATATGCACAACTTGATTCATGCTAATATCTAGACCGAGCCATGTATTCTGCTGCTGTAGCACGACCCTCTTTTGTTGGATATTATGTACTGTTGTTAGTTTGAAGCACTCCTCTGGTTTGAAGGATAGATACCTTCCTGGGATCAAGTGCATCTTGACTCAGTTAGGCTTCAAGTGCGTACTTGTTAGTTAAACCTATGTATAAATTGTGACACTAAATACGACTAGTAAGTAGTACAGTAGCAGTACTAGTATACGTCGGTCAAATTATTCATCATGTCCACACATTGAATTGACGTGACAACACGCTGCGCATGAGGTGACACAAGAATCCCGGCGGCGTGTTCGGGTATTCTGGACTTCAGATTTGGAGTACCACTTATCTGTCGAAATCTTTCATCATTCACTTAAAATAGTCGATTGATCATACATTGAGTACCATATAACTGGAATTACCGATGCAAGTCGAAGAAGGATTGGCCGGTGCTGCCAGTTGGCGTCAAGTTTGATCCCACGGATCAGGAGCTGATTGAGCACCTTGAGGCCAAAGTGAGTGCTAACAGCGTGAGATTTCAGTCTCTCATCGATTTGTTCATACCAACCATCGACACTGAGGACGACATATGCTACACCCAACCTGATAAACTTCCAGGTAAGACACCGATCGACCGTCTACTTGCACAAACATATTCCTTTGTTTATAGCTCTATTTTGTTTTTAGATGCAGACCTGGTGAAGCAATTACAATTTGACAGTTACTAAAAAGTGAAACAAGTGACTGCAACATGCCAAAGATGTTATGAAAATGCCAACTAGGTACACTAAAACTTGTATTCCACAATACTGCATGTATCACACTGAGTGGCCTAAGGAAGCATTTCTTCCAGCGCAATTCCAGGGCATTCAGAAGGGGCACGTGGACGCATCGCAAGATACAGTCGGAGTGCGGCATGCACACGATGTGGCACAAGACCGGCAATACCTTGCCAGTGATGGTCAACGGCCGGCAGATGGGCAGCAAAAAAGGTTCTGGTGCTGCACACCAACAAGAACTTCGACCAGCAGAGGACTAACAGGGTGATGCACTAGTACCACCTCGGGGACCTGGAGCAAGAGAAGGAGCGGGAGCTGGTCCTCTGCAAGATTTTCTACCAGACAATCACTAGGGCCAGGAGTAAAAAGATTATAAGTTAGTTTGGTATTGGTAGTTGTATTACCTTGTCGTCCGCAGGTTGGTATTGTTGTTAACGATCTTTTGGTATGAACTTGCATTTGCTTCCAACCATCATGCCGAGGGTCGACGTGGATATAAAGCTGAATCATTTGTTTCGAAACGAATTTTCAGGCACCTCATTTTTATTTGATGGGTAGCATAAGCATCCGCCGTTTGAATTTCTAGTTCTCCAATTTATTCGAAACAAGTGCATGCACTTATTATCACGACAAAAAAACAATATCCGTGCTGCATCCCAGTTATCAGTCTGTACTTGCAGAATTCTCTCATTTATTGAGCATGTATATCGTTTTTTCAGGTCGAGTAAGTTTCAACTGGGCTGTAGACTGCCCAGGGTTGGTTTTGTTTTTAACAGGCCCAGCCCATGACGACAACGGGGCACAAAGATCCAGCAGGTATCTACTGGCCTCTGGCCCGCCAGCGTTAGTTATATTTTGTCTTACAACATCCGCAGGCAGTTTTTTTACTGAATCAAACACACAGCCCAGTTCTAGTTTCCTCTTGAAACGCATGTCCTACATCCGTTTTCTAATCTCTGCCTATAGTTTTACTAGTTCATATACATGTATCATTATATTGAAAACACATAAAATTCCCTTTTCATATTTACATCCTTATTTTTGTTGTTTTTCCCACCCAGCGCTGATTTTTTACCACTGGTTTTCCCTTAAACCAACTCAATTGTCCCACGTCTTATTTGCTTACAAAAACAAAATGATTTTTTTGGCAAATCAATAAGTTCTTAAAAAATGTTTGTCATTTCGGGATTACAAAAGTTCGGACTCCACCAAAATATGCAAAATAAGGTTGAAATCTTTGACCGTGGTCCTGGGCAGAAAATGGGCTGTAATAAATTATTTAAGAATTAGCAAATGGGCTGCAAATTATAAAAAATAGCAAATGGGCTTTATGTTGTCTGCCACAGATTTGGAGGCTGACTTGTGGGCCTACTAAGTTCATGCGTACACAAGGTTTCTCAAAAAAGAAACTTAGTCAACAATCGACTCTACCAGCGTCAGACCGTTAGATGTCAATCTAACGGCAATCGTGCTTCTTCAGTCTCTAACCTTCCTGCCCCAGCCGCCCAAACCAGCGCCGTCGGAACCGCCTGCTCCCGCCTCCCGTGGCCGGCAGTGCTGCCGGGCAGGCCTCACGGCCCCATCATACTCGCATCCCTGGCCTGTCTATCCCTCTACTCACCCACACCTCCTGTCATTTTCCGACGATGGCAGCCAAACCAGTCAACCCTCGTACTCTCCACCGCGTGGGCAGCCACTGCCGTGTCTTCCCTGGCTCCGTGTCGTTCCCTTCGTAGGCCTCGCCGTCGTCCACCGCCCTGGTGCTCTCGGCGCGGCGTGGTCAATAATGTCCATCCAACGGCCGTAGTGCTTCTTCAACCTCTGGTCTTCTTGCCCCAGCCGCCCAAAGTAGCGCCGGTCGTGCCGCATGCTCCTGCCTCCTGTGGCCGGCTGTGCTGCCGCGGAGGCCTCACCGTCCCCATACTACTCCCACCGCTGGCCAGGCCATCCCTCCACTCACCCACTCCCCCAGTTATTCTGCGGCGATGGCAGCCTCACACCGCAGTCGAACCAGTGAACACTTGTACTCCTCTCCGCGTGGGCATCCACTGCCACGTCTTCCCCGGCTCTGCGTCGTCCCCTTCCTAGGCCTCGCCGTCGTCCACCGCCGTGGTGCTCTCGTCGCGTCGTGGTCAATGTGGTCAATGACCGACTTCCATCGGAAGAGTACTGTACGTGGAGAGGCTGACAGCTGGGTCCATGGCAGCCGCAAGGAAGTGCCTCCTTATTACGTGCAAAATAATTATTCCTCCACCTGACAACAGGGACCCACCAGACGGGCCACCGGTATTTCGCAGAAAAAACGTTTCCCCCCTGACAGCTGGGACCCACCAGACGGGCCACCGTATTTCGCGAAAAAAATGTTTGCCCCTGACTGCTGGGACCCACCGGACGGACCACCGTATTTCGCGAAAAAAACGTTCCCCCGCTATCAGCTCGGACCTACCGGAAGTGCCTCCTTATTACGCACAGAAAAATGAATACTCCCCCTGCCAGTTGGGACCCACCATGGTGGGAGGCTAACTTGTGGGCCTACTAAGTTGACGGGGACAGAGGGCTTTGTCAACTTAGTCAATATGAACGATTCTAGCTCCAGTGACCGTACGATGTCCATCCAACGACCGTCGTGCTTCTTCAATCTCTGCTCTTCCTGCTCCAGCAGCTCAAACAAGCGCTGGCGGGACTGCCAGCTCCCTCCTCCCCGCAGCCGGCTCCGCTGCTGTGCAGGCCTCACCGCCCCACCGTACTCCCATCATTGGCCTAGCCATCCCTCTACTCACCCACACCTGCTGTTATTCTCCGGCGATGGCAGACGAACCAGTAAACCCTTGTACAGTCGTACTCCCCTCCGCGTGGGAAACAACTGCCGAGTATTCCCTGCCTCCGTGTCGTTCCCTTCCTAGGCCTCGCCGTCGTCCACCGCCCTGGTGCTCTCTGCGCGGCCTGGTCAACGTGGTCAACGACCGACATGCATCTGAAGTGGACTGTACGTGGAGAGGCCGACAGCTGGGTCCACGGCCGCACGCAAGGAAATGCCTCCTTATTACACGCAAAATAATGATTCATCCACCTGACATCAGGGACCCACCGAAAGGGCCTCTGTATTTCGCGAAAAAAAACGTTACCGCCGCTGACAGCTCGGACCCACCAGCTATATCTTCGCACGCAAGGAAGTGCCTCCTTATTACAGACAAAAAAAATGAATACTCCCCCTGCTAGCTGGGACCCAGTATAGTGGCAGGCTGACTTGTGGGCCTACTAAGTTAACGTGGACGGAGGGCTTTGTCAACTTAGTCAATATGCACGATTCTATTTCCAGTGACCGTACGATGTCCATCCAACGGCCGTAGTCCTTCTTCAACCTCTGGTCTTCTTGCTCCAGCTGCCCAAACCAGCGCCGGTCGTGTCTCGTGCTCCTGCCTCACGTGGCTGGCTGTGATGCGACGGAGGCCTCACCGCCCCCTACTACTCCCACTGCTGGCCAGGCCATCCCTCTACTCACCCACACCCCCTATTATTCTGCGGCGACGGCGGCCTCACACCACAGCGAACCAGTGAACCCTCGTACTCCTCTACGCGTGGGCATCCACTGCCGTGTCTTCCCCGGCTCCGCGTCGTCCCCTTCCTAGGCCTCGTCGTCGTCCACCACCCTGGTGCTCTCGGCGCGGCGTGGTCAACGTCGTCAAGGAACGGCTTCCATCGGACGTGGACTGTATGTGGATAGGCTGACAGCTGGGTCCATGGCCGCAGCAAGGAAGTGCCTCCTTATTACGTGCAAAATAATTATTCCTCCACCTGACAGCGGGGACCCACCGGACGGGCCACCGTATTTCGCGAAAAAAAACGTTTCCCCCCTGACTGCTGGGACCCACCAGCTACACCTTCACACGCAAGGAAGTGCGTCCGGGCAAAAAAACAATAGGATTCGCCCCCCTGACTGCTGGGACCCACCAGCTACATCTTCGCACGCAAGGAAGTGCCTGACAGTCGGGACCCACCTGATCGAAGCGTACGTAGCGTTGTCATTCTGGTCGCGAACGTGTACATACATACTGGTTGATGTAGAGGCGTGCATGTGTCGTAGTAGAGGCGCGCATGTGTCGTAGTGGAGGCGTGCACGTAGCATGTACACGTACGTACAGCGGCCAGGGTGCAAGAAAGAAAATACGGCCACGTATGTGTACATACAGGCAGGGTCTCAAACGCCTACTCGCGCATACATACGGCCAGGGCTCGTGTACATGGATGGGTCAGAATGGAGAAACAGTGTCGTCGTCGTGTTCATGGGGAGGCAACGGAATGCGTCGTGTCCATGGGGAGGCAACGAAATGCGTCGTGTTCATGGGGAGGCAATTGAATGCGTTGTGTTCATCGGGAGGCAACGGAACGCGTGGGAGCCAACCAGCTGGGTCAGAATGGAATGCGTGGTCGTGTTCATCGTGAGGGCTTGGACGGAACAGGCGATGGAAACGAGGCCTAGCGTACCACAGAACGGAGGAAACGGACCTCCTACGGTCGAGACGGGGGTCCTGTTGATCGGGAGGGGTGTGGCATACCGCAAAACGGAGGAAACTGGCCTCCTACGGTCGAAACGGGGGTTCTGTTGATCGGGAGGGGTGTGGCGTACCGCAAAATGGACGAAACGGACCTCCTACGGTCGAAACGGGGGTCCTGTTCATCGGGAGGGGTGTGGCGTACCGCAAAACAGGACTCCACGGGATACTGTTCATCTCCACCGTCGACCTCCTCCAGCCTCCACGGGCTCCTGTTCATCCAGCCTCTACCGCGCGCTACTCCACCGGCTACTGTGCAACCGCCCCTCCACCATCTATTGTTCATCTAGCTCTCCACACCACGGGGTCCTGTTCAACCATCCCTCCACGGGCACCCCTCCACCGTCTACTTTTCATCTAGCCCTCCACACCACGGTGTCCTGTTCATCCAGAGGCAACGCCACCGCTCATTGTTCATCCAAAACCCCCCGCCACACTCACTGTTCATCCCAGAGGCAGCATCGATCTGCTTCAGTTAGCAGCAGTAGCGAAGGAATCGCTCGATCAGGTTCAGTTAACAGCCATCGATCGATCGCTCGGGTTCAGTAACAAGTAGCCTGCATTGCAATCGCTTGGGTTCAGTTAGAGCCCAATGCCTCGCTCGGGTTCAATTAGAGCCAACGCCTCGCACACACGCGCGTATGTGTATGAGAGAAACGCGCATCGCTCGGCCCCGACCTCCCACCGTAACCGGAACTCCCCAAAATTTTCCTCGCCCTCGCTTCTACCACGGTTTTTTCCGTCATGGACGGCCCAAAGAATGTCATGCAGCTGCGTCTCCGGCCCTCCTAGGACGAAAAGCCCATTTTCTGTCATGATTTTTTGTCATAGAAGTAGGAGCCCACCACATCTATGATGATACCAGGTTTTGTCACAATTATCATCAAAGAAGTGTCATATGTATGACAGAAAAAAATTCATTCGGCCCAAAATGTCACGGATGTGTCTTTTTTTGTAGTGGCGGGAGGCACGCGGAGCGGGAAGCCGCCCGTATGGAGAAGGAGAAGGTGGAGGCCGCCGCGTTGAAGAAGCTGGCAGAGGCTGAGGCCAACGCCGCGGCGAAGAAGCTGGCGGAAGAAAACATGCGCCGTCAGGCGCCATTGTTCGCCGTCCCCCTGAACTCTGCGCCGCCACCACCAGAGTTCGTGGCGCCAACCGGGGGAGCCAGCGACGAACAGACGGTCATGGAGAGGGAAGGCGGCAACGTCATCATGCCGGAGGTAGTCGTGCCCCCGCCACCGTCGTCTGGAGGAGCGCGGGACAAACAACCGGCTGCCCCGCCAGCGCCGCCAGCCGGAAACACAGCAGTGATGGGCCTGACTCCTGGGGCCAGCACCCCGTCGCACCGCCGAGGCGCGAAGGCGACTTCGGCGCCATGACCGCTGGAAGCCGGCGCCGCGATCTCGTCCGTTACGGATGCTGAAGCAACCAGCGTTGCGCACGCTGAGTGGGTGCATGGAGGTGATACGTCTCCGTCGTATCTAGTTTTCCAAACACTTTTGCCCTTGTTTTGGACTCTAACTTGCATGATTTGAATGGAACTAACCCGGACTGACGCTGTTTTCAGCAGAATTACCATGGTGTTATTTATGTGTAGGAGCAAACATTCTCGGAATGACCTGAAACTTCACGGAGCCACTTTTTCAGAAAAATAAGAAAAATACCTGCAAAAGATGAAGGCCAGGGGGCCCACCACCTCTCCACGAGGGTGGGGGCGCGCCTGCCCTCCTAGGGCGCGCCCCCCTACCTCGTGGGCCCCTGTTGCCTCTCCGACTCCAACTCCACCTCCATATATTGAGTTTTGGGGAGAAAAATCAGAGAGAAGAAATCATCGCATTTTACGATACGGAGCCGTCGCCAAGCCCTAACCTCTCGGGAGGGCTGATCTGGAGTCTGTTCGGGGCTCCGGAGAGGGGAATCCATCGCCATCGTCATCATCAACCATCCTCCATCACCAATTTCATGATGCTCACCGCCGTGTGTGAGTAATTCCATTGTAGTCTTGCTGGACGGTAATGGGTTGGATGGGATCTATCATGTAATCGAGTTAGTTTTGTTAGGGTTTGATCCCTAGTGTCCACTAGGTTCTGAGATTGATGTTGCTATGACTTTGCTATGCTTAATGCTTGTCACTAGGGCCTGAGTGCCATGATTTCAGATCTGAACCTATTATGTTTTCATCAATATATGAGTGTTCCTGATCCTATCTTGCAAGTCTATAGTCACCTATTATGTGTTATGATCCGTTAACCCCGAAGTGATAATAATCGGGATACTTACCGGTGATGACCGTAGTTTGAGGAGTTCCGGTTCTCTATTAAAAGGAGGCCTTAATATCCCTTAGTTTCCGTAAGGACCCTGCTGCCACGGGAGGGTAGGACAAAAGATGTCATGCAAGTTCTTTTCCATAAGCACGTATGACTATATTCGGAATACATGCCTACATTATATCAATGAACTGGAGCTAGTTCTGTGTCACCCTAGGTTATGACTGTTACATGATGAACCGCATCCGGCATAATTCTACATCACCAATCCATTGCCTACGAGCTTTCCATATATTGTTCTTCGCTTATTTACTTTTCCGTTGCTATTGCTATCATCACTACAAAATACCAAAAACATTACTTTTACTACTGTTACCACTACTATCATATTACCTTGCTACTAAACACTTTGCTGCAGATATTAAGTTTCTAGGTGTGGTTGAATTGACAACTCAGCTGCTAATACTTGAGAATATTCTTTGGCTCCCCTTATGTCGAATTAATAAATTTGGGTTGAATACTCTACCCTCGAAAACTGTTGCGATCCCCTATACTTGTGGGTTATCAAGACTATTTTTTGGCGCCGTTGCCAGGGAGCATAGATCTATTCTTTGAGTCACTTGGGATATATATCTTCTTATCATTATGAAGAACTTGAGAGATCCAAAAACCAAGATCTATCCCTCAACTACGAGGGGAGGTAAGGAACTGCCATTTAGCTCTGCACTTGATTCACCTTCTATTCTGAGTAAGCTTGCGACACCTACACCTGCTTCTGCTATTCGTTCTGATATGTCGCATGTTATTGATTATGCCACTTCTGCTATGCATGATACTTATGATGAAACTACCTCTATGCCTGATACTATTGTGCCACTTAGTGATTTTCTTGATGAACAACTTGCTAGGGCTAGAGAGATTGAAAATATTGAATCTGATGATACTGATGAAAGTGATGATGAAGAATCACTTGTTATTCCTAAGGCTTATGTATTTGATCAAGAAGCTTCTTTAGCTATTTTAGCTTGCAGAAATAGAAATGAACTTAAAAGGTTATTAGCTAAATGGAGTAAGCAATCTCTAAATGCTAGAATGAAACCTGAACCTGTTTTTGCTACTTCACCTATCTTTGTTACTGATAAGGATTATGAATTCTCTGTTGATCCTGATATAATTACTTTGGTTGAATCTGATCCTTGGTTATGAATCTGAAACTATTGTGGCACATCTTACTAAATTGAATGAAATAGCCACCCTGTTCACTAAAGATGAGAGAACTCGCTACTTTTGCATCCTTAAAATATGTCCGTTCTCATTAAAGGGTGATGCTAAGATATGATTTAATTCTCTTGATCCCGGTTGTGTGCCTAGTCCCCAGGATATGATTTATTACTTCTCTGCTAAATATTTCCCTGCTCATAAGAAACAAGCTGCTTTAAGGGATATATATAATTTTGTGCAAATTGAAGAAGAGAGTCTCCCACAAGCTTGGGGGAGGCTTCTCCAATTACTTAATGCTTTGCCTGATCATCCTCTTAAGAAAAATGAAATACTTGATATCTTTTATAATGGACTAACCGATGCCTCCAAAGATTACCTAGATAGTTGTGCTAGTTCTGTTTTCAGGGAAAGAACATCGGATGAAGCTGAAATTCTATTGAATAATATGTTGACAAATGAAAATAATTGGACATCTCCGGAGCCAATTCCTGAGCCTATTCCTAAACCAACTCCAAAGAAGAGGGGTATTCTATTTCTCAGTCCTGAAGATATGCAAGAGGCAAAGAAATCTATGAAACAAAAAGGTATTAAAGCTGAAGATGTTAAGAATTTACCTCCTATTGAAGAAATACATGGTCTTAATTTACCGCTTGTTGAAGAAACATATAATCTTAATCCATCTCCTATTGAAGAAGTACATGGTCTTGATAACCCGACACAGGTAGTAAAGGTAAATTCTCTCTATAGATATGATAAAGCTGAAATCCTATTTACTAAATTTGCTAGCCCATGCTTAGATGAGTTTGATAAATTTATGGCTAAGCAAGAAGATTTTAATGCTTATTTTGGTAGACAATTGAAATATAATTCAAATATGCTTGAATACTTGGGTGATTATATGGCTAATGTTAAAGGTGAACTTAAACTTATTAGTAAACATGCTTCTATATGGTTACCACTCAAGTAGAACAAGTACTTAAAGCTCAAAATGATTTTCTTAATGAATTGAATGATAAGAATAATGATTATGCTGTTAGAGTGGCTACTAGAACTGGTAGAATGACTCAAGAACCTTTGTATCCTGAAGGCCACCCTAAGAGAATTGAGCAAGATTCTCAGAGAAATAATATAGATGCACCTAGTTCTTCTAGTGAACCCATTGTTGAAACACCTGAGAATCCAAATGATATTTCTATTTCTGATGCTGAAACACAATCTGGTAATGAACCTGAAACTTGTAATAATGTTAATGATAATGGTCATGATGATGCTCAACCTAGTAATGATAATGATATAGAAATTGAACCTGCTGTTGATCTTGATAACCCACAATCAAAGAATCAATGTTATGATAAGAAAGGCTTTGTTGCTAGGAAACATGGTAAAGAAAGAGAACCTTGGGTTCAGAAACCCATGCCTTTTCCTCCAAAACCATCCAAGAAAAAGGATGATGAGGATTGTGAGCACTTTGCTGAAATGATTACACCTATCTTTTTGCGTATGCGATTAACTGATATGCTCAAAACAAATCCTTATGCTGAATACATGAAAGATATTATTACAAATAAAAGAAAGATACCAGAAGCTGAAATTTCCACCATGCTTGCTAATTATACTTTTAAGGGTGGAATACCAAAGAAACTTGGAGATCCAGGAGTACCCACTATACCATGCTCCATTAAAAGAAATTATGTTAAAACTGCTTTATGTGATCTTGGAGCCGGTGTTAGTGTTATGCCGCTCTCTTTATATCGTAGACTTGATTTGAATAAGTTGACACCTACTTAAATATCTTTGCAAATGGCTGATAAATCAACTGCTATGCCTGTTGGTATTTGTGAGGATGTGCCTGTTGTAGTTGCAAACATTACTATTTTAACGGACTTTGTTATTCTTGATATTCTCAAGGACGATAGTATGTCTATTATTATGGGAAGACCCTTTTTGAATAATGCAGTGGCTGTTATTGATTGCACTAAAGGAAATGTTACTTTTCATGTTAATGGTAATGAGCACACAGTACACTTTCCGAGGAAACAACCTCAAGTTCATAGTATCGACTCTATTGGAAAAATTCCATCGATTATTTTTGGAGGTTTTGAATTTCCTCTTCCTAATGTCAAGAATAAATATGATATTCTTATTATTGGGGATGTGCATATCCCCGTTGAGGTAACATAGTGTTATTCGAAATTTCTCTGGTTCCATGTTATTCGGAATGAGTTCGTTAACAAGACTTGATCAACCTTGTTAGTGGATTCCTTTTGATGACCATGAGATAGATGAAACTAGAAGGCACAACCTTCTGTACCCCACTTTTACTTTCTGTTATTTATATTAAATAAAATAAAAATAAATATTTTTCTGTCTATTATCTGATTATCCATGCAATATAAAAATACCTCAAAAATAAAAGTTCTCCAAATGCCCTGAAATTTAAATATGATTTTTTCCAGAATATTTGAGAATATTTGGCACTAAGAACATACCAGGGGGCCAACCACCTGCCCACGAGGGTGGAGGGCGCGCCTACCCCTCTAGGGCGTGCCCCCCTGCCTCGTGGGCCCATGGTGTCCCTCCTCCACTTATCCTTTCACCCATACACTCCTTCTTCCTCCCCCAAACACGAATAACCAGCTCAACCCCGATTCCAAGCTCACTTTGCTGCCATTTTCGATCTCCTTGCTCAAAGCATCTCTCACAAAACTGCTTGGGGAGATTGTTCCTTGGTATGTGACTCCTCCATTGGTCCAATTAGTTTTTGTTCTAGTGATTTATTCATTGCAAATTTTTGCTGCTTAGGTGACCCTGTTCTTGAGCTTGCATGTTAAATTTATATGGTCAAAAGTAGTTTTGATGCATGATATATGCTCTAGGCACTTGTAGGAGTAGCTACTATCAATATTATTGAGTTTGGTTTACTTTTATTTTGAAGTTACTAAAAAAATTTAGAGGAAGAAATATGCTTAGGAAAATGTTCCAAGGTGGTTCTTCAAGGAAGCAAGGACCCAGGCTTGCAATGCGTGATGCTGATGACGAGCCACCAAGAGAAACTCCAGTGCGTCCTTGTGAATGGCCTTCTGAGAACTTTATGGATCGAGTGGGAGTTAAAAAAGAATTTAACGCATATTTGCGTAACGCTGATCTTGTGAGCTTCGAGGAAGAGAAGTGCAGTCAGTATCACAATCTCACTAGTTCCTTTGTGAGGAGGTTTGAATTTTCAACTTCACGTAATTCTCCAACTGTCATGTTTGATCTTTATGATAAATCTTACACTATGGACTTAGAGGATTTTACCACTGCTTGCAAACTTCCACAATGGGGTAGTATAAGGGATCCTCGCAAATCTGAATTTAGAGATTTTCTTTCTAGTATAACTATGGGGGAATCTAGAGATATAACACACGCTACCATAGGGAGCATTCACTTTCCTGCTATACATTATTTTGCTCTCTTCATAGGTAGATGCATTAATGGAAAAGATGAGGCATGTCACATGTGTGTCCCTGACCTCATATTCTTCGGAGTGCTGTGTTAGGAGGCAAATCTTATAATTTGGGAGCCATTATTGCACGTAGGTTCCATCTTAATAGATTTAATGGAGATTTCTTTGGAGGAATTTATGCAACCCGCATAACTAATTTTCTTGGTATAGACATACGCGAAGATGATATTGAATTACCTCCTGCTTACCTAGACTTTAATGTTATGGTTCACCACCAGTTTGTCGAGAGGAATGAATCACCTCTCCAGTATCGACTAATCTTTGACAGATGCCGTGCTGTCCATATTACTCTCCCTGCTCCTGCCTTCTTTGATTATCAGGCAAGAGGAAGATATACCATTACCAGAGAGGAGGCAGATGAGTACGAGAGGAGAGCAGAGGCCGCTCGTCGCCACGCTGCAGCTCAGGAGGCGATAGCCGCTGCATCTCAGTATGACCCTAACTTCTACTACGGATATCCGCCAGGCCAGCCGTGGCCATAGACCAACTTAGGCCAAAAGCCTAAGCTTGGGGGAGTACGTATTTCCCACCGACATTACATTTATGTTCACACACTCATTGCTAGATGTCGGTGCTCATACTTTTTCATTGTATCATCCATGCTAGTTTATTTTCCTTTTTATGCTTTCTTCTTGTGTGTTTGATAAAGCTTAAGAAAAACCAAAAAAATAGTTTACTTTCCATTCTTGTAGTAGTAATTAAAAAGAAAACCCAAAAAGATTTTTTCTGTTCTTCTTTTGCTTGTTGGGAGCTTTCCCGTGTAATTAGTTTTATATCTTTTCTTTCCTTTGGGGGTCGATAGGAGAAGACCATAATTAAATTGTTGAAGTGGCTCTTATATGCATTATTGTTGATCTGACAAAAGAGCCCATATTTCCTTGTCTTCTCCTGTTTATTGAATGCCTGCAGATTCCAGCTTAGTCCAATGCATGTGCACTATTATTATTATTCACATTGTTCGGTCATGCAAGTGAAAGGCAATTATGATGATATATGATGGACTGGCTGAGATGAGAAAAGCTGGTATGAACTCGACCTCTTTTGTTTTTGTAAATATGATTAGTTCATCGTTCCTGATTCAGCCTATTATGAATAAACATGTTTGCAATGACAACTAGAGATCATAGTTTCTTGTGCCATGCTTGATTAGCTATGAGTTATAATGGTTTACCTTGCGTGCCAACATGCTATTGAGATAGTTATGATGTGGTATGATAGGGTGGTATCCTCCTCTGAATGATTTAAGTGACTTGACTTGGCGCATGTTCACGCATGTAGTTGAAACAAAATCAACATAGCCTTCACGATATTTATGTTCATGGTGGATTATATCCTACTCATGCTTGCATTTGGTGTTGATTAATTTTAATGCATATTAATGACTGTTGTCGCTCTCTAGCTGGTCGCTTCCAAGTCTTTTGCTAGCCTTCACTTGTACTAAGCGGGAATACTGCTTGTGCATCCAATCCCTTAAACCCCAAAGTTATTCCTCATGAGTCCACTGTACCTACCTATATACGGTATTTGCCTGCCGTTCCAAGTAAATTTGTATGTGCGAAACTCTAAACCTTCAAATAAATATCCTGTTTTGTATTCTCAAATAGCTCATGTATCAACTAGGGCTCTCTGAATCTTCCATGTTAGGCAGGTTATTCTAAAGAGGAGTGGACTCCGCTCCTCACTCACGAGATAAATGGCTGGTCACTGGGATGCCCAGTCACATGCTTTATGCAAACTAAATCAAAATAATTGCAAACAAAACTCCCCCTGGGACTCTTGTTAGTTGGAGGCACTCATTGTTTCGAGCAAGCCATGGATGGATGCTTGTTGGTGGAAGGGGGAGTATAAAATTTACCATTCTGTTTGGGAACCGCCTATAATGTGTGTAGCATGGAAGATATCGCCATCTCTTGGTTGTTATGTTGACAATGAAAGTATACCGCTCAAAATATTATTCACCTCTATTTCAAAACCGAGCTCTGGCACCTCTACAAATCCCTGCTTCCCTCTGCGAAGGGCCTATCTATTTAATTTTATGCTGAGTCATCATCCTCTTATTAAAAAGCACTAGTTCTAGAGCACCGCTGTCATTTGCATTCGTTACTGTTAGTTTACATTGAGTATGACTTGACTGGATCTCTTTTACCATGAATTACAATGTCTAGTCAGTCCTTGGTCTTTAAAGGTGCTCTGCATTTATGTTTTGCGGTCTCAGAAAGGGCTAGTGAGATACCACCTTGTTATATCATATTATGATTGTTTTGAGAAAGTGTTGTCACCCGAGATTTATTATTATGGCTCGCTAGTTGATTATGCTATTGATATGAGTAAACTTGAGACCTATGTTATTGTGAATGTGGTTAGTTATAATCTTTGCTGAAAACTTGAATGCTGGCTTTACATATTTACAACAACAAAAGCAAACAGAGTTTGTAAAAGTTTTTCTTTATCACTTTCAGTTTGTCAACTGAACTGCTTGAGGACAAGCAAAGGTTTAAGCTTGGGGGAGTTGATACGTCTCCGTTGTATCTACTTTTCCAAACACTTTTGCCCTTGTTTTGGACTCTAACAAGCATGATTTGAATGGAACTAACCCGGACTGACGTTCTTTTCAGCAGAATTACCAAGGTGTTATTTATGTGCAGGGGCAAACATTCTCGGAATGACCTGAAACTTCACGGGGCCACTTTTCAGAAAATAAGAAAAATACCTGCAAAAGATGAAGGCCGGGCCCACCACCTCTCCACGAGCGTGGGGGCGCGCCTGCCCTCCTAGGGCGCCCCCTACCTCGTGGCCCCCCGGTTGCCTCTCCGACTCCAACTCCACCTCCATATATTGAGTTTCGGGGAGAAAAAATCAGAGAGAAGAAATCATCGCGTTTTATGATACGGAGCCGCCGCCAAGCCCTAAAACCTCTTAGGAGGGCTGATCTGGAGTCCGTTCGGGGCTCCGGAGAGGGGAATCCGTCGCCATCGTCATCATCAACCATCCTCCATCACCAATTTCATGATGCTCACCGTCGTGCGTGAGTAATTCCATCGTAGGCTTGCTGGACGGTGATGGGTTGGATGGGATCTATCATGTAATCGAGTTAGTATTGTTAGGGTTTGATCCCTAGTGTCCACTATGTTCTGAGATTGATGTTGCTATGACTTTGCTATGCTTAATGCTTGTCACTATGGCCCGAGTGCCATGATTTCATATCTGAACCTATTATGTTTTCATCAATATATGAGTGTTCTTGATCCTATCTTGCAAGTCTATAATCACCTATTATGTGTTATGATTCGTTAACCCCAAAGTGACAATAATCTGGATACTTACCGGTGATGACCGTAGTTTGAGGAGTTCATGTATTCACTATGTGTTCATGCTTTGTTCCGGTTCTCTATTAAAAGGAGGCTTACTATCCCTTAGTTTCCGTAAGGACCCCGCTGCCACGGGAGGGTAGGATAAAAGATGTCATGCAAGTTCTTTTCCATAAGCACGTATGACTATATTCGCAATACATGCCTACATTATATCAATGAGCTGGAGCTAGTTCTGTGTCACCCTAGGTTATTACTGTTACATGATGAACCGCATCCGGCATAATTCTCCATCACCCATCCATTGCCTACGAGCTTTCCATATATTGTTCTTCGCTTATTTACTTTTCCGTTGCTATTGCTATCATCACTACAAAATACCAAAAACATTACTTTTACTACTGTTACCTTTTGCTACCGTTACCACTACTATCATATTACCTTGCTACTAAACACTTTGCTGCAGATATTAAGTTTCCAGGTGTGGTTGAATTGACAACTCAGCTGCTAATACTTGAGAATATTCTTTGGCGCCCCTTGTGTCGAATCAATAAATTTGGGTTGAATACTCTACCCTCGAAAATTGTTGCGATCCCCTATACTTGTGGGTTATCAGGAGGCGAGACGGGCGCCTTAAACCAGGCGATCCTAGACGTCCAGGCCAAACTCCGAGCTGAGGCCACTGCCCTTCAGCAGTGCAACAGGGCGTTCTTGGACTCGCGTGCAACCATTCGGGTATGTTTCTCGCTTCTTCGTCTTTGATACTTTTTCATTTCCCTGTGGGGGCGCGCCAGCGCACCCACTAGGTGTAGCCCCTGAGTTTTGGGCCGGCTGCTGAGCAGGCGGCTCGGAACTTTAATTGGCAAGCGATGAGTGCTAACTTTTATCTGTTAGCTTCATAATAGGACTATCATAACCTCCGCGCGGTCACCTTCAACTCCAACGTCCGAGATCTGGACCGACGGACCGCCGACCTGTCGGCAAGCCGGAGTAAGTCCTTGTTTTCTTCTTCTGTGAGGGCACGCCAGTGCACCCGCAGGCTGTAGTCCCCGAGATTCGGGCCGACTGATGAGTAGTCGGGCCAGATCTCCCCGACAACTGCACTTCTTCTTTGTTGATCATTGGCATCTTTCCCTTTCTCTACTTTTAGCAGAGGCCAACGCTGACCTACAGCTGCAGTTGGGTGAGGCCAACACCGCGTTGCGCGCCAAGGAGGCAGAGTGCAATGAGCTGGCTCAGGACCGTGACCGACTAGTCGAGCAACTGGTGGTGCAGGCGGAGCTTCTCCAGGAGGCCCGGATGGAGGCGGAGGTGAAAGAGTCCAATCTCCTGGCCGAGTTCGAGACAGAATGCTCCGCCTAGACTAACAAGGAGGAGCTGCTGGCTGCCGGCTTCAGCAGGATTGAAGACATGGTTGATGGTAAGCTTTCTTCTTTTTCTTTCTTTGAGGAGCCAGCTGCTAATCAAGCCGACTTCTAGATTCTGACTTCTTTGCTTTATGCTTGAGCAGACTTCTTTCCTGGCCACTCTAGCGCTGCCAACCAGGCTATTGAGGCTTATCGTGAAGAAGGGAGGGCAGAAGGTGCGCCACCAATGCCCCCCAGACCCTTAGCGAACAACTTCTCAGCATGGAGGCCCATCTTCGGCCGGCTCATCGGATGTTGCGCCGCCTTCGGTGCGTCGGGGCCCAACCGATCTCCGCCCTGTGGCCAGACATGTCGGCTCCGTGCACTCCCAGTCGGACTGACGACTGGCTGGAGGTGGCGACCGACCGACTCGAGGCTTGGAAGGGTTCCTCAGCCCGGGCTGGAGCTTGCCAGGCTTTGGAGTTTGTCAAGGCGTGGTATCCTGGGCTGAACCTAGCCCAGTTGACCATGTTTTGGTAGGAGGACCAGGAGGAGCTGGTGGCGGTGGAGCGCGACCTTGTCAAGCGGGCGGCGGCGATCGCCGAGTACACCGACACCGGTGTCTTTGTTCCTAAACTGGCCGAGAACGGCACCGAGGAGCCACCAGAGTGGTTCGGGCTCAACCCAGAGGATGGCGAAGACTCGGCCGAGATGATCAACTCCAGCGACGAGGGAGAAGGCAAGGAGGACGAGGAAAGCAAAGAAGATATGCCAGAGGTCGGAGCGGACAGCTAGCCTCAGCTTGACTGTGCCTCAAACAACGAGCCTCCCTCGAGTGCGCCGACTACAGCTGGAGGCGACCAAGCGAAGACTGACCAGCCGTCCACTCCACCAACTGGAACTACCGACTCTGCCAACCAGCCGGACCCCTCAGCTGCTCCCTAGGTCGCTGACTTATCTTTATTTTTCCTGCTTTATCAGTCTCAACAAACTTTGTTAAATTTGCGCAATTCCACCCGCGGGGTGTATTTTAAACTTTGTTGAATGGTGGCCAAGGGCCTTTTGACATGTAAATACTCTTTCACATAAATTCTGCTTTTGCCGAGTTCTGACTTTTCTTGCTTTCTGCCCCTTGGCTTTTTCCTTTGCCGCCCTCCCTTGGCTGCTGTCTTGTCAGCCAAACAGCCACTCTCCGAACTGCGGCTGGCTCAAGTACTTAGCTACTTTCGGGAGGGCAAGTACTTAGCCGACTAGGGCGTTAGCAAGTTAAGTAGAAGCTGGTCAATGAGGCGGGAAGCCGGCTTGAACTATGTGCATGCTTTGGGTACTTAGCCATTTTTCATGCGGACACCCTTTCTGCCTTTAGCTCCTGCCCACCGGACAGTCGCTCTGCGAGCTACGGCTTCTGGCAGGAGAAGATTTAGGTGCCAACACACTACTTGTCCGACTGCAGGAAGCACCACATAGTAGAAGGCGGTGAGCCCCCAGGCCGACTGGTCGAACCCGGTGCTAGGCGGAAAAATGAAATAACACATTCATAGTCATAATACTTATCATATAGATAAAACAAGGTAGCCCCCGAGCTCTTCTCGGGGGACTCGGAGTCTTCATACTTATACAAAAGGTAGTGTGGTACATACTGCATCAACTGTAAAATCTTCAAAGGAGGTTTGCATTCCATGGCCGCTCTGTCTCCTTGCCGGAGTCGTCTCTCTTGTGTGCTCTGGGCTTTTGAGCGTCGATCAGTTAGTAGGAGTCGTTGCCCGAAACTTTGCTGATGATGAAGGGGCCTTCCCAAGGTGCCGAGAGCTTGTGCTGGCCGGCTGTTCGCTAGATCAGCCGGAGCACAAGGTCTCCCTCTTGGAAGATCTTGGCTTGACCTTCCGATTGTAGTATCAGCGTAGACTCTGCTAGTAGATGGTGGACCGGCTGAGTGCCAATAGCCGGCCCTCTTCTAGCAAATCAATGACGTCTTCTCGTGCTTCTTTTGCCTCCTACTCAGTGTACATGGTGACTTGAGGGGAGTCGAATTCTATGTCCTCGGGATGACAACTTCGGCATCGTATACAAGGAAGAAAGGCGTGAAGCCAGTTGACTTGTTTGGAGTTGTGCGCAGGCTCTAGAGAACGGACGGCGGCTCATCGAGTCAACAGCTGGCCGAATGCTCCAAAGGCTCGACCAGTCGGGGCTTGATGCCGGACAAAATGAGGCCGTTTGCTCGCTCCACTTGGCTATTTGACTGTGGATGGGAAACAGACGCTAGGTCCAGTCGGATGCCCTGCGTCGCGCAGAAATGAGCCAAGGCGCCTTTGGCAAAGTTCGTGCCATTGTCGGTGATGATGCCGTGTGGTATGCCATACCGGGTAGTGATGTATGCGATGAAAGTTATAGCAGTCGAACCATTCAACTTCTTGATTGGCTTTTCTTTTATCCACTTGGTGAATTTGTCCACGGCGACAAGCAGATGAGTCATGTCGCCGCATGCTGTCTTGAATGGTCCCACCATGTCCAGCCCCCAGACAGCAAAGGTCCATGCAATGGGGATGGTCTAGAGTGAGAAGCCGACAAATGTGGCTTGGAACGGAACTTATGGCATCCCTTACATCTCTGGACCAGGTCTTTGGCATCTTCTAGAGCAGTCGGCCAGAAAAAACCATGGCGAAAAGCTTTGGCAACAAGTGATCTTGAAGCCGCTTGGTGACCACACTCGCCTTGATGGATATCTTTGAGGATTGCTTGGCCTTTCTCTGGCTCCACACAGCACCGGTACACACCAGTGACACTACACCTCACAAGTTCTCTGTTGATGATGGTTTATGCTGCTGCTCGATGTTGCACTTGTCGAGCCGAGATTTCATCAGTTGGCAGCTCCTTGTTTACCAGAAAATTGAGAATAGGCTGCGCCCATGAAGGTGCTACTATTTCTTCAACAACCAGGACTGCTACTTGTACGAGGGCGGTTGGGATGGGAGGCAGCGGGTTGGAGTCGGCTGCCGCTTGCTATGTCAATGAAGTCCGCGGGCCGACTGCTGCAGTCCCCGGGGCGGGCTCTCAAGTCCCTGGGCCGGGTACGACTGTTGCATCCCCCGGGCCGCCTGCCGAAGTCCCCGAGCCGACTGCTGTTGTCCCTAAGTCAGATCCGACCGTTTCGGGGGCAGCCGGCACGAAGATGGAATCTGATTCTAGTGACGGCTTAACAGACAGCTTGAGGAGGTGTTGTAGGGTGACGCCGGCTGGTATTGCTTGTCGGGTGGAGTCGATCCGTGCTAAAGCATCCGCTTGCTCGTTGTCATTTCGCGGCACATGGAGGAACTCGCACCCTTCAAAGTATCCACTGAGTTGCTGGACGAGGAAGCGGTAGCTTGCCATGTTTGCATCCTTGGTGTCTCAGTCGCCTGACGACTGCTGGACTACCAAGTCAGAATCACCATAGCACAGGATCCGGCGAATGCCAAGTTCCTTGGCAAGCCGGAGCCCGTGTATAAGTTTTTCTTATTCAGCTATGTTGTTGGAGGCGGCAAAGTGAATTTGCAACGCATATCTGAGCTTGTCGCCCTTGGAAGAGGTGACGACGATGCCGGCTCCCAAACCAGTGCGCATCTTGGAACCATCAAAATGCATCCGCCAATGGGTGGAGTCTGGCGCTGGCGGTAGGTACTGGGTTTCGGCCCAGTCGACGAGGAAGTCGGCCAGTGCTTGGAACTTGATGGCGGTGCAAGGCAGGTAGTAGATGGTGTAAGGGGCCAAATCTATGTCCCATTTGGCCACTCGGCCTGAAGCATCTCGGCTTCCGATGATCTCGGCAAGCGGAGCAGTGCAGACAACAGTGATTGGGTGCTTTTGAAAGTATGGCTTCAGCTTCTTGGTGGCGAAATGTACGTCATAGCACATCTTCTGATAGTGGGGGTAGTTCTGCTTGGAGGCAGAAGGTACTTCACTCAGGTAATATATCGGCCTCTGGACTGGTAGTGGCTTGTTGTCTTCCTTGCGCTCCACAACTATGACTGTGCTAACCACCCGGCTAGTGGCGGCGATGTAGAGAAGCATGGTCTCCTTAGCAGTTGGAGCTGCCAGGACAGGCGGAGTGGTCAACATTTTCTTGAGCTGGAGAAAAGCTTCGTCCGCCTTGTCATTCCACTCAAAAAAAGTGGTCTTCTTCATGAGATGGTACAGGGGAAGAGCCTTCTCACCCAGCCGACTGATGAAACGACTGATGGATGCCAAGCAGCCGGTAAATTTTTGTACATCCAACAGTCGGGTGGGTACCTCCATCCTCTCGATGGCCTTGATCTTCATAGGGTTGCACTCTATGCCTCGCTCTGAGACCAGAAAACCCAGAAGCTGGCCAGCTGGTACTCCAAATACGCATTTCTCTGGGTTGAGCTTGATTTGAAAGCGGCGCAAGTTTTCAAAGGTCTCCTTGAGGTCCTCCAACAGAGTGCCACGCTTCTCCGTTTTTACCCCAATGTCGTCCACATAGACGTGGGCGTTTTTGTCGAGTTGCTTGAGGAGACACTTTTGCATGCAACGCTGAAAGGTGGCGCCGGCATTCCTCAAGCCGAACGTCATGGTCAGGTACCAGAATGCTCCAAATGGTGTGATGAAGGCGGTCTTCAGCCTGTCGGCCGGGTTCAGCTTGATCTGGTGATACCCTGACTATGCGTCCAAAAAACTCAACAGCTCGCATCCGGCTGTGGAGTCTGTTACTTGGTTAATTCTTGGCAAAGCAAATGAATCTTTGGGCCAATCTTTGTTGAGGCTGGTATAATCAATACACATGCGCCACTGCTTATTTTTCTTCAGCACAAGGACTGGGTTGGCTAACCACTCTGGGAAGAATACTTCCATAATGAAGGCTACTGCTAGAAGCCGGGTTATCTCTTCTCCAACGACACTTCTCTTCTCTTCGGACAGTCGGCGCAAGGGCTACCTAACTGGCTTGGCATCAGGTCGGACATGTAGCTTGTGCTCGACGAAATCCGTCAGAACACCCAGCATGTCCTTAGGAGACATTGCAAAGATGTCCCGATTCTCAAGGAGGAAATCGACGAGCTCGCTTTCCTATTTGCTGTCTAGGTTTGCACCTATGACAGCGTACCTCTTCGGGTGCTCGGGGTCCAATGGTATCTTCTTTGTCTCCTTGGCGGGCTTGAAGGATCCTTCAGCTTCCGGCTCCTTGGGACCGGGTGACATGTTCGGCTACTTGTTGGCCATGGCCACCACTCAGTCAAGGAGCCGCTTCTCGGCTGTGATCACAAGGGACTCGGCCAGCCGGCTGCTAGCGGTTGCATAGTCGGCGGACTTCTGGTAATCTTCGGAGATGGTAATGACTCCCTTGGCGCTTGGTATCTTCATCTTGAGATATGCATAGTGCGGTACCGCCATGAACTTGGCCAAGGCAGGTCGGTCGAGCAGTGCATGGTAAGGGCTCTCCAGGTCAACTACCTCAAACCAAACAGGCTCTCGGCGGAAATGATCTTTGTCTCCAAAAAGGACATCTATCTTGATCTTGCCAATTGGTGAGTGAGAAAGGCCAGGAACTATGCCATGGAAGCCAGTCCGACTAGACAGGAGGTGCTTGGTTTTGATCTTCAACTTCTCCATGGTGTCGCGGTACAGGATGTTGATGCCGCTGCCGCCGTCTATCAGGATTCGGGAGAAACGAGTAGATTGCCTCTCTGTAGCGAAGGTAGATTCCAATACCAAGGCATCGGAACCCGGAGAAGGCATTACCTCCGGGTGGTCAGCCTGTCTCCAACTGACTGGCTTTTCTGACCAGTGCATGAACTCTGGGGCTTCAGTGGCCACAGCATTCACCTCTCAAGACTGTTGGCGCCGACTGCGCCTATCATCGGCCACACTGGTGAAGACGACATATGCTCCATGCTCTTCGGCGTATTCATCTTGAACGGCGCCGACTGTTGGACGAGCTGCCGGCTGCTGAGGAAGCGGGCGAGGCTGGCCGGCAGGCGGAGGCGGTAGCAGTCCCTCGCCCTTGGAGATTAGCGTGAGCCAATGACACTTTCGAGTGGTGTGGTTGGACGGCTTCGCGCCGCTGTGTAATTTGTAGGGAGCATCGAGGGTTTGCGCATAGGAGAAAGCAGGCAGCCAATTCATCTTTCCGCCTCTCTGGCGCTTGGGCTGGGGCTGCCCTTCCAGCTGCTAGTCATCAACTGTCACCACCTGTCGGCTGGTGGAAGCTGGTTGTGGTACTTTGCGCTTGTTGTGTTCTGCTGCTCGCGTCGACTAGTATCACCAGCCGGAGTTCGAGGAGCCTGGGGAGCCACCCGGCCGGATGCATCAACTTGGATCTCTGTCTTCATGGAGGAGTCGGTCGTGGCGTGCTTGTCTGCTATGATCAGTAACTTGTCAAGTGTCGCCGGTTCGTCGCAGATGAGCTTGTGCTTGAGCAGAGTTCTTTCTCTGCACCTGTCTGTAAAGTACTCAATAGCCTGCACCTCGTGCACACCTTCGCAAGACTTGCGCAGCTCAGCCCAACACGTAAGGTAGTCGCAAGTCGATTCGTTGGGGCCTTGAACGCACAAGGAGAGTTGGCGAGGCTTAGGAGGCCGCTTGTACATGCTGGTGAAGTTGCAGACGAAGGCATCTGTGAAATCTACCCAGCTCTTGATGCTGCGGGGCTTCAGGCTGTCCAGCCATGTCTGGGGGGTGCCCTGGAGCATGAGTGGAACATACTTCACGGGAACATGCTTGTTATTGTTTGCAATACTGACGGCCATGGAGTAGTTGACCAGCCAGTCTTCCGGCTTTACGGAGCCCGTGTACTTGGGTGTGTCTCTTGGGAGGGTGAACCCTTTGGGGAAGGGCTAGTCACGGATGTGGGGGCCGAAGCAAGGCGGGCCCAATGCATCTTCTTCTTCTAGTGCCAGGGATCGGTTGAGGCGGTCGATTCGGTGGCGGGCATCGTTCTCTTTGACTCCTTCCTGGCGGCCAAGGCGGTCGCTGAGTGTCGGGTGGTCAATAGGCGGCGGGGAGGTGTGCCTTTCTCTGCGCGGGGGAGGCTGATAGCCGTCTGGTTGTTCCACCAGCCGTGGGTGGCCGTCTTAGTCGCGATCGATGGTGATGTGCGTCCAGCTGCAGCTGGTAGCCGGCTCCTTGTCTCGCCATCCTCAGGTGCCACCAGTCGGCATCCGATATGTCGTGCCATGCTCGCGGCAGGGAGGCGGGTCGTCGTTCCGCCGGTTGGGTGCTTCGGCACGGCAGCCGGCTTCTTGCTGCTCAGCAGCCGCATCGATGAGCTGTTGAACGCGCTCTGTCATGTGGCGACGCTCATCGCCCTCGAGGTTGCCCAGCTCATCTGCTGCCGCCTAGGCAGCTCGTATGTTTTCCATCGGAGTGGCATAGACGGGGCGATCTGCCCCGAACATACTGGCAATGGCCGCACCACGTTGCTGAATCGGGCCGATGCGGCTGGGCCTGCTACGAGCCGGCGTGCTGCCAACAGCCCGGTCCATCTCGCGCTGGTAAGCCTCCAAAAGGTGCCTCATGCTGGCCAGCTTCTTGGCGCTCTCAACGAGCTGGGCGCAGCGGGCTTCCAGCGTCTCGGCATCGGCATCTTCTGCGATGGGTCTAGACAGGTCTCATAGCGCAACCTCAAGTGGATCTCGGGTACCATCACCAAAAGCTCCATCATGACTGATGACGAGCACTTCCGTGATGGTGTTGCCGCTGCTGTCGGCGCGAGGGAGAGGGTGGTTAATGATCACCACGTTGGTGGGGAACGCATCGAGGGATGCCGTGTCAGAGTCGACAAGCATCGGGTCGGTGGAGCCAACGGAATCCAAGTTGACGGCCAGCTCGCTGGTGATGTGGAGCTGGTCGGGGACGCTGACGAGGCGGCTTTCGAGACCGCTAGTGCCTTCGTCGGACGCAGGCTTGTCGGAGAGGCTGATCTCGCCAACAAGTTCGGCAAGGTAGCTCACTACGCAGGTGACCCCTGCGCCATGCAGCGCGTCGGTGCAAGCGCCATCCGGCGTACCTGGGTGGCTGCACTCGCCAGGAAGGAAAAGGGTTCCCGTCCAGAACGGGTCTCCGGACGACGGTGCACCTCGCCCCACGGTGGGCACCAAATGTCGGGGGTTGGGTGCGACATATGCCAAGGGATGGCTTATCATGGTGGGAGCGAGTAGAACGTCACCGGTGCCCGGAAGCGGGATGAGGCGTAGACACAAACGCCGGTGTACTTTACCCAGGTTTGGGGTTGTCCTAGGAGATATCACCCCTAGTCCTGCTCTGTGGGGTCTCTGCATGATTACTAAGGCACTAGTGAGTACAATGGCACTCCTCGAGCTGTATGCTAGAGGTAGGAGAAAGCAGGGCTCGCTCTCTCCTCTCTCTCTATGTGTGAGTCTAGGTCTAACAGATTCGGAACCCTTTGCATGGGTGCCCCGGGGGTTTATATAGGCCTACCCCCCGGGGTACAATGGTAATCTGGCCGGGTGCTGGGCCCGGTTGTCAGTGTCTTGGGTCGCCGGCCTACCCGCCAGCTGTTGGGGCCTGCCGCTTGGTGGGCCCTGCCGACTGGTCAGGTATGAGGCCGACAGGCCGTTCCCGCCGCTCGCGGGTCTTGGCGGCCGCCTGTTACTATAGCCGCAATGTTAATGACACTCACTTGGTTGGGGAGACGTGGCTACAGTCCCGTCGTCTGGTGGGAGATCACTGTAGCCCTCCGTGTCTCTTCTGGTTAATGGTGCACAGACTCCGAGGGAGGAGTGGGCCGCCTGCTAGAGGCCGGCCTCCCTTGGGTCCGACTAGTCAGGCTTCTGCCGCTATCCAGGCTCTCGCTGCCTAGTAGGGCCCGCCGCCTGTGGGCCGTACCGACATGCCATCATGGGAGCAGGGCTCTCCCTGACAGGAGTGACGTCAAGGGTGGAGTGGCACAAGTGTCGCGTCGTGCAGAGATCTCCACCTGTACGGGGCACTGTGGCCGCGCCATGCACTGGATATGGGGTGATGTGCTATACTGTAGCCACGTCTTGTCTTGTCTTCTTAATGGGAGCGCTAACTTTGAGGGCGTCGTGGGCCGCCTGCTAGGAGTCAGCCTGTCTTGGGGCCGTCTTCTGGTGCTTGGCCGTCTTCGGGCAGCCGGCCGCATGAGCCAGCCGGCCACCGCAAGGCGGCGCTTCATCGTTGATGCTGGAGGGACGCAGCCGACCCAATGTGTTGAAATGCTCAGGGACTCGGTTTAGGCTACCCGTGGCCCATTACTCTGACACATGGTGCGCTCTTTGATGTCACAGATGGGCTATTTCACCTTGGAAGAACCTTTGTGGGTGCCCTCCTCATGGTTGTGGTCGATGAGATCTAACTTGGCAATGGAGGATCCCAAGCCGCCGTCATAGAACGTGTCCTTCAGAAGTGACACAATGGGCTCGATGGCGTATAAAGCTCGCAAATCCTTGAACGCTTGGCGGAGGAGATCAGTGGCAGGGCCGTCGAAGAGATCGAGGAGCTTGAGCCAGAGGGGTTGGGGATGGACCACTTAACCTGTGACATGGCCCGCGTGAAGCCATCAGTGTGGACGAGCTTGATGTCGTAGCCAGCTTTCCCAAGATACAGTAATACACTAGCCCGCTGACATGAAGCCTTCCACATGGCAACATTGTTAACGGGTTCGCCGGCTTCCGCGGCGACGTGCTCCTCCGGGGTCGACAGGTCGGGGCGAACGGCGCCCACCTTGCCAACATCTGACGGAGAGACCATCATAAACCTCTTCTTGGCCGAACGCTCGCCGGGCTCCCCGGGATACGTGGTCGAGCTTAGGCTGCGACATTCTGGAGCAGGGGATGTTGATCCGGCGGGGAGGGACACCACAGGCCTCATCTAAAAACTCAGGGGAGTGGGGCAACGGTATGGGAATCGCTGGGTAACCTGAACTTCATTATCTAAGCTAGGAGGAACGGGCAGACCGGCAGGGGTTGGCGGCGGCGCCGGCGGCGGCCGCGAGCTAGGGTTTAAGGGGGGGAAGGGGCACGTGGGGGACTATGGAGGGGGGTCATGTTTGAGGATACACTGCGGCTACTGAAAATTTTAGTAATGGTGGGTGGAGATGGTGGTGAGGGAGGGCGACGGTTCAAATGCCTCGGCTACTGCAATTTTACTATAAGGTCGGTGTTGAGGGAGTGTGGGCGATGGTTGAAGTATGCCGGCTACTAAAATTTGGGTAAAGGAATTGATGCGGGGCGGGAGTGCCCAAGATGCGCATGACCCAATAAGAATATGCGTGTATGATAATAAGGAAAAGTGGCGTGGATCCGCCGATTTTTGCAACGCTCAAGGCGGGTAGTTTGTTTTTTATATTTCTAGCTAGCTGGTCTATCACACATGGTTCGTCCTAATTTACAAATAAACTTACCCGCCTTTAGCTTGCACAGGTGGTGGTTTTACAGCGCACTTGCATCGCACACGATTAAGCTAGTACCTCCACCCTTTGCTCGTGTTTGCGCGTTCATGGTGATTTCAGCGCACTTGCATCACACACGGTTGAGCCAGTACATCCACCTTAATTTGCTCGTGCTTGCGCGGTTGTGGTGATTTCAGTGCACTTGCATCGCACATGGTTGAGCCAGTACCTCCACCTTAATTTGCTCGCGCTTGCGCAAGCGTGGTGATTCACATCGCACTTGTATCGCACACGGTTAAGATATTATACCCCGTGTCCATTGAGGGTCATCAGAGTCTTTGCAGCAAAAAATAACTTTAGGAAAGGTCAAAAGACAGCCACACCAGCATGTGGCCCAAATATATATGAGTGAAAAGGGTGGTCTATGATATTCAAAATTCCAATGCACAACTTTGACCCAGCGGGCCCACGGTTGGGCGCGTCGTTGAAGATCGATGAGAGGGGCCAGAAGTCAAGAACCACCTGGAAGTGGCCAAATATATGTACGAATATTTGGGATGTTTAGAACTTTAAATACACAATGCTTAACTTTGGTGGCACCTGCCTCGCAAACACGAAAGCACCCTAACAACCACCTAGCTAGGATATATATAATGACATAATGTCGTACCTAGCTAGGATGCTTGGCCCACCACCTCCCACTTCATGTCAGCCGGGCGGATGCACGTAATGATCGATACTTTGGTCATACATGCATGTCGCCATGACCTACCATAAGATGGTCCAATGAATCTATCGTTTGGTCAAATGACAATAGTTGTTATTGATAAACCTCATGGGCCAATATATTGAACCATCATAAAAATCGCACGAGAGGGACCACAAAACCAGCACCTCTTGCATGCAGCCCAAAATGATGTACGTTGGGAAGGGGTGATGTGTGTTTTCAATATAGAATAATGTACAATTTAGATGTGGTGCCTACCTCTCGATACAGACAACAACCATGAAGGCAAGGTAGTTAAGGACGAGATACATACGCAGGATTTGATGTAGGTCGAACCCAGCAATCCGAGCATCTGGGAGGGAATCCTGACAATGCATGAGCTCGAGCTTCGGTTGACCGACATTTGTCGGTGACCGGCCCTAACACGAACTAGGAGGACTCCATTCATTGCCAACACATACCCCTCATTATCAGCAAAGGGATGATATATATATATATATATATATATATATATATATATATATATATATATACACTCGGGGAGCCCACAAATATCCATGTCATCACAAAAAACCGCACAAGGGAGACGTGGTCGATCAAAAGACCCCGTATACACTACATGCGGCGCGAAAATATGTATGGATATGATGGTGTATGGTGTGTTTAAATCTCAAATGCACAACTTCGATGGGCCACGCCAACTACATTACAAACCGAACACCGTACCCGACTCCAAGCCTGGTACAATACCTATGATGTCAGTTTCCCATCTTCGAGGCGGCTGTGGAGGGTGATACGTCTCCAACGTATCTATAATTTTTGATTGCTCCATGCTATATTATCTACAATTTTGGATGTTTATGGGCTTTATTATACACTTTTATATCATTTTTGGGACTAACCTATTAACCCAGAGCCTAGTGCGAGTTTCTGTTTTTACCCTGTTTTAGGGTTTCGAAGAAAAGGAAAATCAAACGGAGTCCAATTGACCTGAAACTTCACGGAACTCATTTTTTGGAAGGAAAGAAGCCCAGAAGACTTGGAGTGCACGTCGGGGGACCTACGAGGAGGCCACGAGGCAAGGGGGGGCGCCCACCCCCCTGGGCGCGCCCTCCACCCTCGTGGGCCCCTCGTGGCCCCCTGACGTACTTCTTCCGCCTATATATCTCCATATACCCTAAAAACATCCGTGAGCACAATAGATCAGGAGTTCCGTCGCCAGAAGCCTCCATAGCCACTGAAAACCAATCTAGACCCGTTCCGGCACCCTGCCGGAGGGGGCAATCCTTCTCCGGTGGCCATCTTCATCATCCCGGTGCTCTCCATGACGAGGAGGGAGTAGTTCTCCCTCGGGGCTGAGGGTATGTACTAGTAGCTATGTGTTTGATCTCTCTCTCTCTCTCTCGTGTTCTTGATTTGGCACAATCTTGATGTATCGCGAGCTTTGCTATTATAGTTGGATCTTATGTTTCTCCTCCCCCTCTTCTCTCTTGTAATGAATTGAGTTTCCCCTTTGAAGTTATCTTATCGGATTGACCCTTTAAAGATTTGAGAACACTTGATGTATGTCTTGCCGTGCGTATCTGTGGTGACAATGGGATGCCACGTGATTCACTTGATCTATGTTTTGGTGATCAAATTGCGGGTTCCGCCCATGAACCTATGCATAGGGGTTGGCACACGTTTTCGTCGTGATTCTCCGGTAGAACTTTGGGGCACTCTTTGAGGTTCTATGTGTTGATTGAATAGATGAATCTGAGATTGTGTGATGCATATCATATAATCATACCCACGGATACTTGAGGTGACATTGGAGTATCTAGGTGACATAAGGGTTTTGGTTGATTTGTGTCTTAAGGTGTTATTCTATTACAAACTCTAGGGCTGTTTGTGACACTTATAGGAATAGCCCAATGGATTGATTGGAAGAATAACTTTGAGGTGGTTTCGTACCCTACCATAATCTCTTCGTTCGTTCTCTGCTATTAGTGGCTTTGGAGTGACTCTTTGTTGCATGTTGAGGGATAGTTATATGATCCAATTATGTTATTATTGTTGAGAGGACTTGCACTAGTGAAAGTATGAACCCTAGGCCTTGTTTCCTAGCATTGCAATACCGTTTACGCTCAGTTTTATCATTAGTTACCTTGTTGTTTTTATATTTTCATATTACAAAAACCATTATCTACTATCCATATACCACTTGTTTCACCATCTCTTCGCCGAACTAGTGCACCTATACGATTTACCATTGTATTGAGTGTGCTGGGGACACAAGAGACTCTTTGTTATTTGGTTGCAGGGTTGCTTGAGAGAGACCATCTTCATCCTACGCCTCCTATGGATTGATAAACCTTAGGTCATCCACTTGAGGGAAATTTGCTACTGTCCTATAGACCTCTGCACTTGGAGGCCCAACAACGTCTACAAGAAGAAGGTTGTGCAGTAGACATCAAGCTCTTTTTTGGCGCCGTTGCCAGGGAGGTGAGTGCTTGAAGGTATATCTTCAGATCTTGCAATCGAGTCTTTTAGTTTCTTGTTTTATCACTAGTTTAGTTTATAAAAGAAAACTATAAAAAAATGGAATTGAGTTTGTCTCATACGCTTCACCTTTTTAATATCTTTCGTGAGTATGATGGAAAGGATAATTGTGCTCAAGTGCTAGAAGAAGAAATCTATAAAATGTTTGGCACTAAATATTTGAATGATGAGCATGATTTCAATGTTGTTAGTGTGAATTCCTTGAATATCCATGATGCTACTGATATGCAAAGCCACAAGCTTGGGGAAGCTATGTTTGATGAAGATGATATTTTTTGTTCCCCAAGTTTTGATGAGCAAATTTATTATGATGAAAGCATGCCTCCTATCTATGATGATTATTGTGATGACACGTATGCTTTAAAGAATAATGATAACCATGAAACTTGTCATCTTGATCTTAATTTTCAATCACATGATAGTTATTTTGTTGAGTTTGCTCCCACTATTATTCATGAGAAAAAATTTGCTTATATGGAAAGTAATAAAATTTCTATGCTTGTAGATCATGAAAATAATGCTTTAGGTGCTGGTTATATTGTTGAATTCATTCATGATGCTACTAAAAATTATTATGAGGTAGGAACATATGCTTGTAGGAATTGCAATAATATCAAGTTTCCTCTCTATGTGCTTAAAGTTTTGAAGTTATGCTTGTTTTACCTTCCTATGGTAGTTGATTATTGTTACCACAAGTTGTTTGCTCACAAAATCCACATGCATAGTAAGTGGGTTAGGATTAAATGTGCTAGTCATATTCTTCATAATGCTCTCTTTATGTTTCAATTCTTATCCTTTATGTGAGCATCATTGAATTCATCATGCCTAGCTAGGGGCGTTAAACGATAGCGCTTGTTGGGAGGCAATCCAATTTTATTTTAGTTCCTTGCTTTTTGCTCCTTTTTAGTAATAAATAATTCATATAGTCTATGTTTAGATGTGGTTTTATGTTTTAATTAGTGTTTGTGCCAAGTAGAACCTTTGGGAAGACTTGGGAGAAGTCTTGTTGATCATGCTGTAAAAAACAGAAACTTTAGCGCTCACGAGAATTACTGCCATTTTTATTTGGAGAGCGATATTTAGTTAATTCTTTTCACATATGATTAATAGATAAATTCCTCAGGTCCAGAAATTTATTTGAGAATTTTATGAGTTCCATAAGTATACGTTTGATCCAGATTACTACAGACTGTTCTGTTTTTGACAGATTCTATTTTTCATGTGTTGTTTACTTATTTTGATGAATCTATGGCTAGTAAACTAGTTTATAAACCATAGAGAAGTTGGAATACAGTAGGTTTAACACCAATATAAATAAAGAATGAGTTTATTACAGTACCTTGAAGTGGTGATTTATTTTCTTATACTAACGGAGCTTACGAGTTTTCTGTTACGTTTTGTGTTGTGAAGTTTTCAAGTTTTGGTAAGGATTCGATGGACTATGGAATAAGGAGTGGCAAGAGCCTAAGCTTGGGGATGCCCAAGTTACCCCAAGGTAATATTCAAGGATAGCCAAGAGCCGAAGCTTGGGGATGCCCCGGAAGGCATCCCCTCTTTCGTCTTCGTTCATCGGTAACTTTACTTGGAGCTATATTTTTATTTACCACATGATATGTGTTTTGCTTGGAGCGTCAATTTATTTTGTTAGGATTTTCTTGCTGTTATTTAGAACAATGTTTTGCATCTTTTATTTCAATAAAAGTGGCATTGATAGCCTTTACTATGCCTATGTTACAAGTATACATGTTTCTGTTTGAAAACAGAAAGTTTACCGCTGTTACAATAATTCCCTAGAAAAGTCAGAATGTGATAAAATGTTTAAACCTTTTGCATATTAAGCTCTGATAAATTTACTACAGTGGGAATTTTATTTCATAATTTTTGGAGCTAGGGAAGTATGGATGTTGCAGCATTCTTTACAGACTATCCTGTTTAGGCAGATTGCTGTTATGTTTGCATTGTTTGCATATGTTTGCTTATTTAATGATTCTATTTGAGGATAGGACTATTAAATATGCAGAGGCATTTAGTATGCAATGTAGAATAATAATTTTAGTGATTTGCTACAGTAGAGTATGATAAGGTTTTGGCAATGTTTTATACTAACTTATCTCACGAGTCCTTGTTGAGTTTTGTGTGGATGAAGCTTTTGAGATTTAGGGAGACCGTGATATGAGAGGAATTAAGGAGACACAAAAGCTCAAGCTTGGGGATGCCCAAGGCACCCCAAGATAATATTTCAAGAAGTCTCAAGCGTCTAAGCTTGGGATGCCCCGGTTGCATCCCACCTTTCTTCTTCAACAACTATCAGTTAGTATCGGTTGATCCTAAGTTTTTGCTTCTTCACATGATGTTTGCTATTCTTAGAATGTCATTTTCTTTTGCTTTGCTTGCTGTTTGAATAAAATACCAAGATCTGAAATTATTAAATGTTAGAGAGTCTTCACATATTTGCATAATTATTCAACTACTCATTGATCTTCACTTATATCTTTCGGAGTAGTTTGTCATTTGCTCTAGTGCTTCACTTATATCTTTTAGAGCATGGTGGTAGTTTTATTTTGAAGAAATAGATGAACTCTCATGGTTAACTTAGATTATTTTGAGAGTCTTAAACAGCATGGTAATTTTCTTAAATAATCCTAATAATCTAGGCATCCAAGAATAGTAAAAACTTTCATATAGAGTATTGAATACTAAGAGAAGTTTGATGCTTGATGATTGTTTTGAGATATGGAGGTAATAATATAAAAGTCGTGCTAGTTGAGCAGTTGTGAATTTGAGGAATACTTGTGTTGAAGTTTGCAAGTCTCGTAGCATGCACGTATGGTAAACGTTGTGTAACAAATTTGAAACATGAGGTGTTATTTGATTGTCTTCCTTGTGAGTGGCGGTCGGGGACGAGCGATGGTCTTTTCCTACCAATCTATCCCCCTAGGAGCATGCGCGTAGTGCCGAGGTTTTTGATGACTTGTAGATTTTTTCAATAAGTATGTGAGTTATTTATTACTAATGTTGAGTCCATGGATTATACGCACTCTCACCCTTCCATCCTTGCTAGCCTCTTCGGTACCGTGCATTGCCCTTTCTCACATTGAGAGTTGGCGCAAACTTCGTCGGTGCATCCAAACCCCGTGATATGATATGCTTTGTCACACATAAACCTCCTTATATCTTCCTCAAAACAGCCACCATACCTACATATTATGGCATTTCCATAGCCATTCTGAGATATATTGCCATGCAACTTCCCACCATCCAGTTTATCATGACACATTCATCATTGTCATATTGCTTAGCATGATCATGTAGTTGACATAGTATTTGTGGCAAAGCCACCGTTCATAATTTTTTCATACTTGTCACTCTTGATTCATTGCATATCCCGGTACACCGCCGGAGGCATCCATATAGAGTCATACTTTGTTCTAGTATCAAGTTGTAATCATTGAGTTGTAAATAAATATAAGTGTGATGATCATCATTCAATAGAGCATTGTCCCAAAAAAAGGCCAAAGAAAAAAAAAAAAGGCCCAGAAAAAAGAAAATAAATAAAAAGGGCCAATGCTACTATCGTTTTTTCCACACTTGTGCTTCAAAGTAGCACCACGATCTTCATAGTAGAGAGTCTCTCATGTCATCACTTTCACATGCTAGTGGGAATTTTTCATTATAGAACTTGGCTTGTATATTCCAACAATGGGCCTCCTCAAGTGCCCTAGGTCTTCGTGAGCAAGCAAGTTGGATGCACACCCACTAGTTTCTTTTGTTGAGCTTTCATACATTTATAGCTCTAGTGCATCTGTTGCATGGCAATCCCTACTCCTTGCATTAACATCAATCGGTGGGCATCTCCATAGGCCATTGATTAGCCTTGTTGATGTGAGACTTTCTCCTTTTTATCTTCTCCACATAACCCCCTCATTATTCTATTCCACGCATAGTGCTATATCCATGGCTCACGCTCATGTATTGCGTGAAGGTTTATGAGTTTGAGATTACTAAAGTATGAAACAATTGCTTGGCTTGTCATCGGGGTTGTGCATGATGAAAGCATTCTTGTGTGACGAAAATGAAGCATGACTCAACTATATGATTTTGTAGGGATGAACTTTCTTTGGCCATGTTATTTTGAGAAGACATAATTGCTTAGTTAGTATGCTTGAAGTATTATCATTTTTATGTCAATATGAACTTTTGTCTTGAATCTTTCGGATTTGAATATTCATACCACAATTAAGAAGAATTACATTGAAATTATGCCAAGTAGCACTCTGCATCAAAAATTCTGTTTTTATCATTTACCTACTCGAGGACGAGCAGGAATCAAGCTTGGGGATGCTGATACGTCTCCAACGTATCTATAATTTTTGATTGCTCCATGCTATATTATCTATTGTTTTGGATGTTTATGGGCTTTATTATACACTTATATATCATTTTTGGGACTAACCTATTAACCCAGAGCCCAGTGCCAGTTTCTGTTTTTACCCCGTTTTAGGGTTTCGAAGAAAAGGAAAATCAAACGGAGTCCGATTAACCTGAAACTTCACGGAACTCATTTTTGGAAGGAAGAAGCCTAGAAGACTTGCAGTGCACGTCGGGGGCCTACGAGGAGGTCACGAGGCAAGGGGCGCGCCGTCCACGCTCGTGGGCCCCTCGTGGCCCCCCTGATGCACTTCTTCCACCTATATATCTCCATATACCCTAAAAACATACGTGAGCACAATAGATCGGGAGTTCCGCCGCCAGAAGCCTCCGTAGCCACCGAAAACCAATCTAGACCCGTTCTGGCACCCTGTCAGAGGGTGCAATCCTTCTTCGGTGGCCATCTTCATCATCCCGGTGCTCTCCATGACGAGGAGGGAGTAGTTCTCCCTCGGGGATGAGGGTATGTACCTGTAGCTATGTGTTTGATCTCGCTCTCGCTCTCGTGTTCTTGATTTGGCACGATCTTGATGTATCGCAAGCTTTGCTATTATAGTTGGATCTTATGTTTCTCCTCCCCCTCTTCTCTCTTGTAATGAATTGAGTTTCCCCTTTGAAGTTATCTTATCGGATTGAGTCTTTAAAGATTTGAGAACACTTGATGTATGTCTTGCCGTGCGTATCTGGGGTGACAATGGGATGCCACGTGATTCACCTGATGTATGTTTTGGTGATCAACTTGAGGGTTCCGCCCATGAACCTATGCATAGGGGTTGGCACACGTTTTCGTCGTGATTCTCCGGTAGAACTTTGGGGCACTCTTTAAGGTTCTATGTGTTGGTTGAATAGATGAATCTAAGATTGTGTGATGCATATCGTATAATCATACCCACGGATACTTGAGGTGACATTGGAGTATCTAGGTGACATTAGGGTTTTCGTTGATTTGTGTCATAAGGTGTTATTCTAGTACGAACTCTAGGGCTGTTTGTGACACTTATAGGAATAGCCCAACAGATTGATTGGAAAGAATAACTTTGAGGTGGTTTCGTACCCTACCATAATCTCTTCGTTCGTTCTCCGCTATTAGTGACTTTGGAGTGACTCTTTGTTGCATGTTGAGGGATAGTTATATGATCCAATTATGTTATTATTGTTGAGAGGACTTGCACTAGTGAAAGTATGAACCCTAGGCCTTGTTTCCTAGCATTGCAATACCGTTTACGCTCACTTTTATCATTAGTTACCTTGCTGTTTTTATATTTTCAGATTACAAAAACCTTTATCTACTATCCATATACCACTTGTTTCACCATCTCTTCGCCGAACTAGTGCACCTATATAATTTACCATTGTATTGGGTGTGTTGGGGACACAAGAGACTCTTTGTTATTTGGTTGCAGGGTTGCTTGAGAGAGACCATCTTCATTCTATGCCTCCTACGGATTGATAAACCTTAGGTCATCCACTTGAGGGAAATTTGCTACTGTCCTACAAACCTGTGCACTTGGAGGCCCAACAACGTCTACTAGAAGAAGGTTGTGTAGTAGACATCAGGGGGGGGGTCATCCCACGCATGCACTCAAACTTTATTTTGTCTACCATGGGACACACACATAGACACACACACATATATATATATATACACACACATCTATATCTATACACCTATATAGTATGCGAATAACTTTGAACGTTGCTCATTGGATGAAGCCAATCCGACGGTACAGAGATGGCGAATCCGAGCACTACTGGTCGTTGGATATCATCTACATTCCACCAGATTCTGCCACATGTACAATCTAGAAGACTCGATGGTTGAACTTAAGAATAATGCACAAACCTCAAAACACAAGCACTTCTCCTTTGTTCTCTAGAATCTTCCATATATTAATTGGCCAAACTTTTTTTTTCTAAATGAATTGTCACTTTTTGTTTTTACCTTTACAATGCACAATTCATGAATCTTAAAATAGTTTTTTATATAACTAATTGATTTTGGATGAGATGAGCTATAAGAATTAAACGAACATCTACATCATGCATATCTGGGAGAAGAGGCGGGAAACCGATGAGAGGAGTGGCGAGAAACGGTAGCCTGTTTTGAATGAAAACCTAGTAGAGAAGGAAGCGTGAGCTACACGACGCATGCGCACAGTGCTTACCCATGTACTGCATGTGCTGCCGAAAGGGCTCAGGGTGGCCGTTCGATCTGGGAGCATCCAACGGTGCACATGTACGATCTGTGGGGTTTGGGTTCTGGCCAGTCAGAACGCACGAATCAGATCGCGCGCGCAGCGGGGAGCGGGGGGATATCATACGAAAACCAACATTCGGCGGAAATCGGTGAAAACCATGAGAAAAAGATGTTTTAAAGTTTCAAAAAAATTCCAAAAAAATGTGGGATGCTAATGGGATGATGTTTTATTACCACACAAAGTTTCAAGTTGAAACGCATTACGAGATGTGAGCTATGAAAAAGACAAAATCAGTGTTGAATAGTGCCGAATAGTAATGTCACTATTCAGGGTGGAATTTGTCTTTTTCATAGCTCACATCTCGTAATGTTTTTAAACTTGAAATTTTGTATTGCAATAAAACAGTAGCTTCTTAACATCCCACATTTTTTCAGTTTTTTAAGAAACTTTAAAATATGGTTTCCACGAAGTTTTCATTGAATATCGGCTTTAGTGAGTGAACCGTGTGCTATTTGAAACATTTCGTGAGAAGAATATCGGTTTTTAAATCCCCGTAAATCGAAAAATAAGCTGAAAATCATGAAACCTGCCATGGTGTCATGACATGGCACTTATATGTTGAGGAATTGTTTTGTCAATTGTGGCACAAGTTTTATTACAAGCCTCTTACAAACCGGAGCTTCTCTCAAAGAAGCCTCCTGGTTCCGATAGGGAAACGTGTCCCCCTTGTGGGCGAAACATAATCACTGCCTCTTTTCACCTTGTATTTTCTTCTACGGGCAACATGGAACGACAGGATATCCGTGCTAAAATTTAAACTTATTCAGTGTTCGTTTGGCCTTCTTATACACTAATTGAGTTTCCTAGGCATTAAATGTCCATAATGCAAATCTGAACTACAAATACAAGCTCCAATTCACCAAAATGGCTAGAAAAATTATACATGTGTCCTTGGGTGCATGTTTAGGTCCCATGCCAGGAAATGGGAACGAATTACAACTGTACCTTTGTCATCGCTTGTCCTCAAACATTTCTAATCTTGGTTTTTAAGTCCCCATAAATCCTAAACTCACCAGAAAGTCATCAAATGTGGCATGTTGTCACGTCATGGCACATATATGTCATGGTAAAAACGTTGTCCAATTTGGGCCGAGCTTTATTACAAACCTCTTACAAAAACTAGAGCTTCTCTCAAAGAAGCCTCATGGTTCCGATAGGGAAACGTGTTACCCTTGTGGGTGAAACGTAATACTGCCTCTTTTCGCATTGTATTTTGTTCCACGGGCAACATGGGACGAGAGGATATTCATGCTGAAATTTAAACTTATTCGGGGTTTGTTTGGCCTTTTTATACACTAATTGAGTTTCCTAGGCATTTAATGTCCATAATTCAAATCTGAACTACAAATACACTCCAGTTCACCAAAATGGCTAGAAAAATTAAACATGTGTTCTTGGGTGCATGTTTAGGTCCCATGCTTGGAATGGGAACGAATTACAATCGTACAGGTGTCATGGCTCGTCCTCAAACATTTCTAATCTCGGTTTTTAACTCCCCATAAGTCCTAAACTCACCAGAAAGTCATCAAAGGTGGCATGGTGTCACGTCATGGCACATATATGTCGTGGTAAAAACATTGTCCAATTTGGGCCAAGCTTTATTACAAACATCTTACAAAAAACTAGAGCTTCTCTCAAAGAAGCATCGTGGTTCTGATAGGGAGACGTGTTCCCCTTGTGGGCGAAATGTAATCACTGCCCCTTTTCGCCTTGTATTTTCTTCTACGGGCAACATGGAATGACAGGATATCTGTGCTGAAATTTAAATGATAATCGCTGCCTCTTCTCGCCTTGAACTTTGTTTTCTACAGGCAACATAGAATAATAGGAGTGTTGGGCTGAAATTTGAAACTGTTCAGGGTCCGTTTGGCCATTGTATATATGTTAATGTAGTCCATAATTCAAATTTGAACTACAACCACATGCTCCAGTGAAGCAAAATGGGTGGGAAATCGTACATGTGTCATTGGGTGCATGTTTAGGTCTTGTTTAAGGAATGAGAATGAATTACAAACTTGTCGTTGTCCTGAAACATTGAGAATCTCGGTTTTTAAATCCCAGCAAATCAAAAAGTCACCCAGAAAACAAGAAACTTAGCATGGTTTCATGACATGGCACATATATGTCGTGGTAGAAAAATCGTCCAGTTTGAGAAGAGGCGCACACATTAGTAGCCAACGAAGTCCTTTTTGAAACAAAAAGCTGACACGTTAATATCGGAAACGGTTGTATTATATTTACCGTGTCAAAATTTAACCATACTCGGTGGCGTGCGCGCAGCTGTTTGATTAGACGGGACGAGCGTGAGAAGTCCACCGTGCAGGCTCAACGGGACGCGTGCGAGCAGTCCGCCGCGCAGGCTCGACGGGACGCGTGCATCCTGTCCACCTCGCAGGCTCGGCGGGAAACGTGCGAGCAGCAAGGCCACCCATGCTCACCGGGAAGCGAGCTCTTTGACCTCCATGCACCAGCCGCCGCACGCCTCGCTCACAACTTCTCCATTAATAGGTTAATTAAAGCACCTGGACGGAGGGTGTTTGCTTGTGCTCCCATGGCAGCATTTGCTTTGTTCGTGTTTTCAACTCGTATTGCGCCTTAATTTAAATTCCCACATAGGGCAATGGATAATACGAGCACAAATAAAATGGCAACGGATAATACGATGACAAATTTACAATGGCGCAGATAATAATTGTCTTACATATTCCGGATAATTTAAAATGCCACATGCGGCAAAGCCCGGAAGACACGGGGGCAAGAGAAGAAGGAAATTGCAGACAACGATCTGGCTCGCTACTGTCTCTACTCGTCGATGGATCTCCTGGTGGAGAAATCCTCCAACTCCTTCTTCAATTCCTCACGACTTTGCTTTAAAGCAGCCACGGATTCCTCCACCTCCTGCTTGCCCTCGATCCAGAGCTTCCTCAAGGCACCCATCAGTTCCTCGATGAACGCTTTCAGCGTCATCTCCGAGGCACTACTCTGCTCATGCAGCATCTTCCAGCCGGCAGCCTCCAACTCCTTCTCGGCAACCAACTTGAGGAGCTTCGCACTGTCACCCATGAGTTGCTCGACGAGGCCGGTCACCTTGTCAACCGAGGCATCGCTGATCTTGAGCAGCTTCATCAAACCGTCGACCAGCTCCTGCTGCGTAGTGACGCCAGCGAGAATGTCGTCGTCGCCGGTGAAGGACTTCAGGAACGCCGGCTCATCGCGATGGCCGACGCCGCGAATGCGCTTGTGAGAGCCCTCGCGTGCCCGTGAGAGCTTGTTCGAGGGCTCCGCGGCACGCTGGGACATCTCTGTTGCGGCTGCGACTTCGTGGCAGGACCTCTCTAGTGCTTCCGCTGCCTTGGTATTTTCTGCCTGGTTATATGTCCACCCTAAATTCCTCCTACCGGTCATGGTGGAATGACTTGATAGAAAAAACCAGTTTTGTGGGTGACGAGGAGAGGAACTGTGAATTAATTTTCGAGTGGGTAGTTTCTATAGCCCGGTGCTAAGTGTGAACACATATTAGTTTGATAGGTGTGAACAGATTTGCAATTACTTATTGCGTTGTAATCAGCAATGTGACGAGAAACAAGGACAAAATTTATTGATGGCAGAAGCTTGACCACGTAGTTGCCACATGTTATTTATCACACAAGTGTTAACATAAGGAAATGCATGTGTAACTTACTAATCATCGCACACGAGTACTCGCAAACGCATCGTGTGCGATACTCCTAGCCACCGCAAGCAACTAGTTTGCATTTTTCAAAGTTTTTTGTACACACATAATCGCACACGAACTAACTGTATTAATCGTCTGTGTTGTAAATTCTCATCGCAAACAGTTCATTCGAGTCGGTTGTTTGCCACGTATCACACACATCTTGTTAAGTTGAACCATTTCTGTTGCGTTCGCTAATCGAAAACAGTTCCTCCGAGTGAACCATATGCCCTATATCACACACACACACCTTGATCTGGCTAACCGTTTACGTTCCACTCCCTAATAGAAAACGGTTCATCATAGCAAACTGTATGTCATATATCGCACACACATTGATATGGTTGCCCGTTTCTATTGTTTTGCCTCATCGCAAACAGTTCGAACGGGTTAACCGTGTGCCCAACATCGCACACGCAACTAAAATCTGAACCGTGTTTGATGCATCCTCCATCGCAAACATTTTGCACCTTTTTCATGGTTTTTACATCCTCGTTTGTGATTAGTGCATCGCACACAGTTTCGTCAAAGGGTATCTGATCGTAGTGTCGCGTTAGCAGCATCCTGTAGTAGTGTGCGGTCTCAGAAAGGGATAGTGAGATACCATTATTGTCATATTATATCATGGTTGTTTTGACAACATGTTGCTGTTTGAGATATCTTATTATTGTTCGCTAGCTGATTATGTTATTGATATGAATCATTATAATCTTTAAGAGTTATTGTCGACATGGTTAGTTATAATGCTGGCTGAAAACCTGGGTGTTGTTTAAGCTTATTTATGAAAACAAGAGCAAAAGAGTTCGTAAAAGTTTTTCTTTCTCACTTTCAGTTTATCAACTGAATTGCTTGAGGACAAGCAAAGGTTTAAGCATGGGGGATTTGATACGTCTCCAACGTATCTACTTTTTCTCACGCTTTTCCTCTTGTTTTGGACTCCAATTTGCATGATTTTAATGAAACTAACCCCAGACTGACGATGTTTTCAGCAGAACTACCATGGTGTTGTTTTTGTGCAAAAATAAAAGTTCTCGGAATGGAACGAAACTTTTTGAGGATTTTTAATGGAACGAAAGAGAATTTATGGAGCCAAGACCCACTGGAGAGGGGCCCCTGGGTGGGCACAACCCACCAGGGCGCGCCCCCTCTCCTGGCGCACCCAGGTGTGTTGTCCCCACCTGGTGGCCCCACTGACGACCCCCAGATACTATAAATTCACATATTTCCAGAAAAAATCAGGAAAAAATAATTATCGTGATCCACGAGACGGAGCCGCCGCCAAGCCATGTTCTTCCTCGGGAGGGCAGATCTGGAGTCCGTTTGGGGCTCCAGAGAGAGGGATCTTCGATCTTCGTCATCACCAACCTATCTCCATCGCAAATTCCATGATGCTCCCCACCGGGAGTGAGTAATTCCTTCATAGGCTCGCTGGTCAGTGAGGAGTTGGATGAGATTCATCATGTAATCGAGTTAGTTTTGTTAGGGCTTGATCCCTAGTATCCACTATGTTCCTAGATTGATGTTGCTACGACTTTGTCATGCTTAATGCTTGTCACTTTGGACCCGGGTGCCATGATTTCAGATCTGAACCGTTTATGAATTCATCATTACATCCATGTTTTAGATCTGATCTTGCAAGTTATAGTCACCTACTACGGTTATGATCCGGCAACCCCGGAGTGAAAACAACCGGGCCCACTCCCAGTGATGACCGTAGTTTGAGGAGTTCATGTATTCACTATGTGTTAATGCTTTGTTCCGGTTCTCTATTAAAAGGAGGCCTTAATATCCCTTAGTTTCCAATATGCACCCCGCTGCCACGGGAGGGTAGGACAAAAGATGTCATGCAAGTTCTTTTAATAAAGCACGTATGACTATTTACGGAATACATGCCAACATTATATCGATGAACTAGAGCTAGTGTCGTATCGCCCTAGGTTATAACTGTCACATGTTGAATATCATCCAACAAGTCACCGATCCAATGCCTACGAATTTATCCTTATTGATCTTGCTGCGTTACTATTGCTATCATCACTGTTACACTTGCTACAAAATTACTCCTGGCACTGCTACTGTCATTACTATCAAAACTATCAAACTACTGTGCTACTGATCACTTTGATGCAGATAATTAGTCTCCAGGTGTGGTTGAATTGACAACTCAGCTGCTAATACCTTCACATATTCTTTGGCTCCCCTTGTGTCGAATCTATAAATTTGGGTTGAATACTCTACCCTCCAAAATTGTTGTGATCCCCTATACTTGTGGGTTATCAACGCTTAATGATCGATGATGATTTGTATTATGAGTTATGTGTTTTTGATGACCTAAGTTTGTTCGGGGTCCCAGATGAGATCACGGACATGACGAGGAGTCTCGAAATGGTCGAGAGGTAAAGATTCATATATTGGAAGGTTGTATTCGAACATTGGAATGGTTCCGAGTGATTCGGGTATTTTTCCGCAGTACCAAGGGGTTACTGGTACCCCCCCTAAGGTGAATATTGGGCCTACATGGGCCATAGGGGAGAGGGGAGGCAG